>NC_134509.1:17640766-17643266 GCF_027942865.1 Odontesthes bonariensis
ACAGAGAAGATTAGCATGGCCCCTGCGCAAGGATGACACGCAAATTCGTGAAGCGTTCCTCATTTTGAAGGAATCTCATGATATCATAACAAACTTTAAATAGCTCAAACGTTGTAGAATAACACTGCAGGAAACCATTTTCATTAAAGAAAACACTTATATTCTGTCAGGAGGAAGTTTACTGTGGGCATTTCTTCTGTCACATGAAAACAAACTAAAGCCCTATTCGGACGGGACTAGTTTAATGGGGGGACCTGGGGTAAAGTAATAATAACCGAGAAATCTAGTCCCGTCCGAACGCGCCATGTCAGTAAAGATAGCGGAGTATGTCGGTAAACTTTGCCGAGAATTCTACCTCCTGTGAAACGGTCCGGAGTATCTACCATAGGTAATACTAATCCCGTGCGAATGCGACCTTCGGTAATAAATACGGAATATGTCGTCATATCCTTTTAAAGAGAGAAACAATTAGGTGTAAAATAGAAAATGACACTTAAGTTTCGTTGTGCAATCCTTTTTTTAAACTATACTTTACATTCAGGTAAAATAAGTATCCTGAGCAAAACTTTTGGTGAACAGTACTATACATTAAGGTAAAAAATGAATAAATCTTCTGTTCTGTTATACTGTACAATACGTTTTAGTAATACTTATCATTCAGGTAAACAAACAAAAAAGTCTTCTGCGTTTGTATACAATAATTTTGGAGCAGAATGCTTTATATTCAAGAAAACTCCTCCCATGTTAGATGAATATTACAGGGATTTCTTGTCCCGTCCGAATTGGTCATTTCTTCTCCCTGGCGTCGTCTGGTTAACCAACATTACCATACGTCCCCCCATTGAACTAGTCCCGTCCGAATAGGGCTTTAGACAAACAAAAGAACACCTTGTCAGGTAAGAACATTTCAGATGATCCCAGTTCCCTTCAGAAAACTCTTCATCAAGTGAAAAAAATCTGCAACACATGACAAAAACCCTCCTTTCTTCACAAAAACTTTTCATGTATTGAAAAAAATATCATTTGTTTGAGACCAGGTCTTTTTGGAGAAGTTCTCAACATCTGAGAAAAGTTCTCATCGTCTGAGAAAAGTTCTCATCATATTACAAAAGTTCACATCCCTCAACAACCTTATTTGTGACAAAATACCCTAATTTCTTGTGAAAAGCCCTTATCCCTTAAGAAAGCCCTTACTTCCTTGAGAAAAGCCGTCATCCCTTTTTAAAACCCTTACTTCCTTGAGAAAAGACCTCATCCCTTAAGAAAACCCTTACTTCCTTGAGAAAAGCCCTCATCCCTTCTGAAAACCCTTATTTCCTTGGGAAAAGCCCTCATCCCTTAAGAAAACCCTTAATTGTTGTTGGACCTTATGGGGTCTGGGTTGTGGTATATCAGGGAATAGTAGGGCTGTCGGAGGACGGGAGTTGAGTCAGCCTTTTGTTCTCTACAGCCATCCAATCCTGATTGCCTGACATAACACAGATAGCATACATTTCCCATCATGCCTTTGTCTCTCACGGGATCCCAGCAAAGCTGAATGAGCAGAATCAGAACCAGACTGAGTAAAATTGAGAATGGAGGAGTTCTTACAGGTAGGAAACCAGGACAAAGCAGCAGTCAGACCTGTTTTTGTGGTGTTTTGTCTCAATTAAAACCCAGTTTGAACCCTTCTCCCGCTCTATTGATACAACCATGAGTCAGTGGGGTGGAAGGTCAGCGACATATAAATACTGCTCAGGGGGAAGGTGCTGTTGTGTTACTCCGGTAGCACATATACTAAAATTGGAACGATACAGAGAAGATTAGCATGGCCCCTGCGCAAGGATGACACGCAAATTCGTGAAGCGTTCCTCATTTTGAAGGAATCTCATGATATCATAACAAACTTTAAATAGCTCAAACGTTGTAGAATAACACTGCAGGAAACCATTTTCATTAAAGAAAACACTTATATTCTGTCAGGAGGAAGTTTACTGTGGGCATTTCTTCTGTCACATGAAAACAAACTAAAGCCCTATTCGGACGGGACTAGTTTAATGGGGGGACCTGGGGTAAAGTAATAATAACCGAGAAATCTAGTCCCGTCCGAACGCGCCATGTCAGTAAAGATAGCGGAGTATGTCGGTAAACTTTGCCGAGAATTCTACCTCCTGTGAAACGGTCCGGAGTATCTACCATAGGTAATACTAATCCCGTGCGAATGCGACCTTCGGTAATAAATACGGAATATGTCGTCATATCCTTTTAAAGAGAGAAACAATTAGGTGTAAAATAGAAAATGACACTTAAGTTTCGTTGTGCAATCCTTTTTTTAAACTATACTTTACATTCAGGTAAAATAAGTATCCTGAGCAAAACTTTTGGTGAACAGTACTGTACATTAAGGTAAAAAATGAATAAATCTTCTGTTCTGTTATACTGTACAATACGTTTTAGTAATACTTATCATTCAGGTAAACAAACAAAAAAGTCTTCTCCGTTTGTATACAATAATTTTGGA
>NC_134509.1:17688266-17885696 GCF_027942865.1 Odontesthes bonariensis
GGCTCAGGGTAGACTGGCACAGTCCCAATCGGTTGGCCAGCTGCCTCTGGAATGCCCCGGTTACTATAGGTGTGCACATCATCTGTGAGCACAGGCAGCGCGTGGCTCCTCGCTGTGTTGCGCTCCAACGCCGGCCGCAGCTCTGCGCACAGTTCTAGGAGGATTTCCCTCAAAACGGCTAATGAGTCAGTCGCCATCATATGCCAGCTAATCCTCTCTGTTGTAGTGAACACACGCTCTCTTCGAATTGCACCATTTGCAAAGTCATCTAATACTGCTAAAGCAGCCATTGTTTTTAATGGTATGCATTGCACCACTTTGCGCTGCTTTTATATCCACTCGTGTAAATGGAGACACATGGGTGTATTAATTGTTTATCAGTATTAATTGTTCATCTATCTCAAATGTGCACATCACTGTCTGAGGACTAATTGTTTTCACATTTATTTATTATAACAGTTTCCCAACATCACCTTAGGTGTCGCCAAAGAATCAACAGCTGCAGAAAAGTGCGTACGCCAGCCCTGAAGCTGCCGTGAGGCACCGCACATTTCCACGGTCTTTTCGTTTTTGATACATCTGATCGTTGACGTGAAAAGGTGCGTACACCACTATTTTGTGCGTACGCATCCTTTGTACATGAGGCCCCAGGTCTTTTTGGAGAAGTTCTCAACATCTGAGAAAAGTTCTTATCATGTTACAAAAGTTCACATCCCTCAACAACCTTGTGACGAAATACCCTAATTTCATAAAAGCCTTTATCCCTCAAGAAAACCCTTACTTCTTTGAGAAAAGGAGGATGGAGTTTATTTCTTCTCTAAAGAGATGCTTTAAAAGGGTTTAAAGTTTGGTTTGGATCAGTTTAGATATAAAAATATTTCATATTTTGTGTAACAAACCCAAATTTTGACCAATAAATTAATTTATATCAATCTTTAAGATATTTTTATATAAAACACATAAATGCAAATTATTTAGTCTCATATTGAGCTGAGGCTCATCAAACTGAACTTTACATCCACTGTGAGGACATTCTTTTTTGGCGTATCTTTGTCAGCTGAAACTTCCAGTTTTATCAGTTAATCAGCGTACTGAGGGAGCTGAGATCATCAATTCAATTCAATTCAGTTTATTTATATAGCGTCAAATTATAACAAACGTCATCTCCAGGCACTTAAATAGTATAGTCAAATTCAAGCCAATTGGAGTTCAATTCATTGTAATCATAATCATTTTCAAAATAATCCAATACATTCATATAGAGCCAATTCAAAAACAATTTCCTAGCTAAGGAAACCAACAGATTGCATCAGAGGAAACAAAAATGTCCACCTGTGATATATTATGGTTCTTCATATGGTTTCACTATCAGAGCCACCTACGATGTCCTTCCATCTCCAACTAATCTCCATCAGTGGTTTGGTGAAGACCCTACGTGCGTCCTGTGCGCCAAGCCAGCCTCCCTCCGACACATACTTACAGGGTGAAAAACCAGCCTCACCCAGGGACGGTACACTTGGCGCCACAACCAAGTTTTGAAGAGCCTTGCTTCCACACTGGAGGGAAAACGATCCAGCATCAATTCCCTACCGCTGCCAACATCTAAAACCTCATGGGAAACTGCCTTTGTCCGTGAAGGGTAACTCTAAACCATCAGAGAGGAGCCAGCTGTGCCCAGCACTCGACTGGAAGATGCTGGCAGATGTTGGCAAACAGCTGGTTTTCCCATCAGAGATCGCCACTACCACCTTGAGGCCTGATCTAGTGCTCTGGTCGCCCTCCCTAAAGAAGGTATACATGGTCGAGCTCACTGTACCCTGGGAGGACTCCATAGAGGAGGCATACGAGCGGAAACACCTCCGGTATTCCGAGTTGGCCGCAGAAGCTCGACATCAAGGCTGGAATACTGAAGTCCGCCCAGTGGAGGTTGGGTGCAGAGGCTTTGTGGGAAAATCTGCCACAAAACTTCTGAGGGACATGGGACTTAGGGGCCAGAGCCTGCGCACAGCCGTCAAAGACGCATCAGAGGCAGCCGAAAGGAGCAGCCAGTGGCTTTGGCTGAAGAGGAACGACCCCAGTTGGGCCCCCAAGTAGTGCAGCAGGAGGTATGCGGTCAGCCAGCCTAGGCCTGACTCAGGGAACTGGACGCCCCTGCCATGCATAGTTCCCTGAGATGTCTGCCAACAAGTTGACTTTCAGGCTAATTGGGCTTGGGACGCAAGCTCAGGACTGATCACCCTGCAGCTGGCCGCCTCTGGAGAGGGTGTATAGTGTTAAGGCCGAAACACCCCATGACCCAGAGGTACACTACTGATGATGCGTACCCGCAAATTCCTTCTCCCTCAAGTCCACCAACCTCCAGCAACAATTCCTCAAAAAGCCTCCTCCTCAACTGCCTCGTACACTCAACACCCTTCAAGTCGATTGTTTGTGTCACGAGCCTTCATTTCTACTTCAAGTCCACCATCTGCCATTCACCTAATGTCAACTTAGAGTATGTGTTTGCACAAGAATATTAACACCTCATTCTGTGTATTCTGGAACCATTCATCATGAAGGTCGGAGCATGAAAAAGTTAAAGAGCAGTGGACCTTGTGGAACTCCATAGAGACCTTTTCTTTGTTGATTTAAAACCACCTAAGGAAACATGGAAACCCATCACTTTTTTTTTTTGTGCCTTTAATGCTAGGCCAGTCTGAAAGAGACAGGAAGCAGGGGGCAGAGAGAGGGGAAAGACACACAGCACAGGGTCTCTTGGTGCGGGAGTTGAACCGGGGCCAGCTGCAGCGAGGACTGCAGCCTCTGTACATGGGGTGGCTGCTTAACCCACTACGCCACCGACTGCCCCGAAACCTGTTACTTTGGGGTACAGTTAAGATCCTGGGGCCGGATTCACAAAGCATTCTTAAGAAAAAAAAAGTTCTTAACTGGTACTTTTATCTTAACTTTTGTCATAAGAAAAAAGCTAAGAACATTCCATATTCACAAATAAAATTCTTAAGTTTTTTCTTAACTTTCATGTTATCTTTTGTCTTAAGAACGATGTTAAGAATAATTGATATTCTTGAAAGCTTAGTTCTTAAGATTCTTCTTAGTTTTCCTCTTAAAGGGGAACTCCGGGGCAATTGAAGCGTGTTTCCATTGCTAGAGGTTGTCAAATACTGATACTAGGACACAGAGAGGTCCAGATCTGTGCTCCCTGTGTGGAGATCGCTCTGTCCGCACAGCATGTCATGCGAGGCTAATACGTGGTGGCTAAGGGGCAAGCGCTAACCCTTCCACGTAAAACAACAACTTACACACTGCAGAAACGTCACACCACTTTATAAACCATCCGACAATAAAGTCACAAGCCTTGCCATCGAAACCATATGCATGGTTCTTACATTACTGGCATGGGGACGTTACAAAACAACTTTATAAACAGCATGTCACTCACCGGCTGGTTGTAGGCTCGCGCATGTGAAAGCCCAGAAGAGTCGATGGAGGATAATCCCATATACAAAACAATTATATTCTCTAGAAAAACTGCGTTCAAGTATTTAAAACATTACAACAATACATGCCCAGTAATATTGTTGTAATGTTTTAAATACTTGAACGCAGTTTTTCTAGAGAATATAATTGTTTTGTATATGGGATTATTCTCCGTCGACTCTTTTGGGCTTTCACATGCGCGAGCCTACAACCAGCCGGTGAGTGACATGCTGTTTATAAAGTTGTTTTGTAACGTCCCCATGCCAGTAATGTGAGAACCATGCATATGGTTTCGATGGCAAGGCTTGTGACTTTATTGTCGGATGGGTTATAAAGTGGTGTGACGTTTCTGCAGTGTGCAAGTTGTTGTTTTACGTGGAAGGGTTAGCGCTTGCCCCTTAGCCACCACGTATTAGCCTCGCATGACATGCTGTGCGGACAGAGCGATCTCCACACAGGGAGCACAGATCTGGACCTCTCTGTGTCCTAGTATCAGTATTTGACAACCTCTAGCAATGGAAACACGCTTCAAATGCCCCGGAGTTCCCCTTTAACTTTAAGACAACCCTTCACCACATCTTAACACAGCAACAGAAAAAAGGCAAGCCTCTAATATTATTTATTTGAACACATTTCTACAAAAAAGAGAGAACCTTTGTTTAAACTTATGTTATGTAAGTTTGTTACCAATTTTTTTGTGTATGTTTTATTAATTATATTGGGTAGGTTATATACATTAGGCTCCAACTTACAGTTAGCTATTATTTACAATGGGCCTTAGCACTGTGTTTAGTATATAGGCTATTGAATGTAGCCCACAGCACTGAGATATGTTGACCATAGATCATGAGGCCAAGGCCTATTTCAGTTGATAATTTAATCAGTCATTTCATGACATTTGGATCACAGTCATTTCATTACGCTACAGTCGTATAGTGTGGATTATTTATTAATGACTATAATGTACACACTGACTGACTTTTAATGACTATGTAGAGGCCTACACATTAATTGATTACTGACCTTGTTGTCTCTACCAATTTCTAGATGGAGATGTTATGGCTTTTCCCAACATTCTAAGAAGTTCTTAAGTCATAAAAATACGAAGTTCCTAAGAAATGCCATTGTTCTTACGAAAATATTGAGGAATTTCACTTAAGATAAATCTTAGGAACTTCCTAGTTTTTTTCTAAAGAATCTTCCTAAGATTTATCTTAAGAATAGTTTTGTGAATCCGGCCCCTGACCTCTTAAACCTACTGAGTCGTGGAGCTCTTAGAACAGTGTTGAAGGCTGGCGTCAGATCTATCGGAACTAAAACTGAAGATTTTTCTTTGTTGCTTTCGAGATCATTGATTACTTTGAGTGCAGCTGTGGGTTTAAAAGCAGCTCCTGAAGATCAGTTACTTCAGAAAAAGCAGCAACCGAAGGCTTTTGTTGGTGGAAAGGATGTTTTTGTTCTCCTACTGAGTGGTTTCATCTCTGGCTCTACCTTATTGATCTGATTGATTGAAGCTGCTCTGTGATCTTTGATCAGTCCAAAGTCTGGAGCATAAGAAAAACAACTATAAAAATGGTAGAAATGCTTCAGTGTTTGTACATAAACAGCAAAAACTACTTTAATTATCCACATTCAGAGGAAAATGGTCAAATCTTACTTTAATTGTATCATCATCATTGTCCATTGTTCATATATCTGTGTTCAACATGTAAATGTTTTGTTTTTATGGAATCATGACATAACTGTTTTTAATATTCAGGTTAACAATATCCAGTTCTTTTACAAAACTCCTGATCCAGACCCGACCCAGAGCCCCGATCAGAGTCCCGATCAGAGTGCCGACCCAGAGTCCTGATCAACAGTTCTCCAGCTTCCTGAAGCTCTTTCAGAGTTTTTCTTTGGACATTTTCTGCTTTTTGCCTCATCTTCAGTCCAGTCCTTGTACCTGAGCATCTTCAGAGGAATGTGTTTTTTCTTTGTTAAGCCACTTAACTCTGAGCTATGAATCATTCGGGCAGAAAAAAGGCCCCTAACTCAAGGGATGAACCAGTGTTGTGTCCACACATAACAGACAACTTAGCAAAGAAGCCATTTTAAATTGGATCTTTAGGCACTTTGTTACCAGCAGCCTGTCACAGAGACACATCATTTGTTCCCATTTCTTTAGTTGCATCTATGAAAAACAGCAAAGATAACACAGCTTGACAGACAGAAAATAGGATTTCTGCAGCAACAAGGTGATTCCCAACCCTCTTTGCTTTGTGGAGAAATGCATCATCATCCTGAAAAATGAGCTCAGCTTCACCAAACCTCCTTCTGATTGATTGAAAGAGAAAAGAGTCCAACAAGTCAGGTTTTTTTGCTCTGCTTGATTACAAAAATTTTATTTTTATCTATTTTTTTTAACAAGACCATACTTTCCTGCTGTTGAATACAATGCATCTGTCTCATATCTCTTAATAATTTATATTTTTTTATATATTTTTTCACTAAATAAAACATCTGAATAAACATCTGTTGAGTGGTTATTCCATGTTTTTTATGTTTTGGGGGTCATATTTGTCACTTCCAGCCCCCAAAGAAAATGTATTTACAAATTTTGTAAAAATATTAAATTGGTTTTCCCTGTTTTTACATTTTCCCATGAAATGATGATAAACTGAGTTACTTAAAAGTCTTAAATACTGATATTCCTTTAAATTTTCTGCACATTATTTTTTCTCGTTTGGACTGTTTGGTCTCCTCTGGGATTCCATACCCTGTAATGTTTTTAGCAGCTGATGCCTCTTCTTCTTCTTCTTCTTGCTCTATTCCCACTCCAGCTAAAAGGCTAATGAGCTCAGCAGCTACCGAACAGGAACCATGGAGGTGAGCCGGTTCATGCCGGGACAGCGACACGGTGTCACCGGGCCCTGATAACGGTTATCCACGCCAGTGAACCCCTCTGCTCCCCCGCTATCAGTGTAGGTTGCTTCCTTGGTTCGCAGTCCTCCGGTTATCTTTCCGACTTTTGCCCTCTTCATCCCGCTGTTAGCTTGGGAGCTAATTAGCTGTTATAAAGCGGAGCGGCTGTCAGAGGCTAACCGATCGAACCGGACTGGAGCCGAGAGCAGCGGGATGTGCCATGGCGTCGGTTCGGGTGGCTGTGCGGGTCCGGCCCATGAACAGGCGGTGAGTTATTGACAGTAACACGGATGTTTTAGTGAGTTTTGGTTTGGTTTTGGTTTATTTGGTGCTGCTATCCGGAACTCAGGTGACTGTTAGCCGCAGTGATGATGCGTTCACTGTGCTGCTGTGGAGGCTGAGCAGATGAAGCTGGGAGATTTTCTCCTTGATCTGACCCTCATTTCTTTGTATATTTCCATGAAAACAGGAAACGGTTCAATGATTTATCGAAACATGTTTCAACATGAATATAAACCCAGAATCTGAGGCAGAAACAGAGTTTGTTCAGTTTTAAGCAGCTTTAAATTGAATATCTGGTCTGAGCTCCTTTATTCTCCAACACAGCCTGAACCCTCTCAGACGAGCTTTCTGTCCTTTCTTTAAGGAGTCTTCAGGAAAAGTTCTCCAGGCTTCTTGAAGGACATCCCAAAGCTCTTCTTTGGATGTCGGCTGCCTTTTGTTCCGTTCTCTGTCAGGATGATCCCACACTGCTTTAATAATGTTGAGGTCCGGGCTCTGGGGAGGATTCATCCCTCCATCAGACCTGTTGCCACTGATTTTCAGCCCACTTCTTGTGTCATTTGGCACAGCTCAGCCTTTTCTCCCCGTTTCCCTTCCTTAAGAACGGCTTCTTGACAGCCACCCTTCCATGGAGCCCATTTCTGATAATCTTGGGCCGACAGCAGATGGATCAGCTGAAGGTTCAGATGCATCTCTCAGCTCCTGTGTCAGGTCTTTGCTGGATTTTATTCCTCTTACTTAAGGACATCACTTTCAGATACTTTATTTAATAGAAAATAGTGGAATATGAATCCATAAAGACTCAGAACATCAGAACCTGATAAATTTGCAGTGAGGATGCACCTTTTCTTATTTAAATAAAAGTCTGAGCAGCTGTTTCCCTGATTTAAAGCTGAGAATAAGTCCATCCAGATCCAGGATCCCTGTGGAGCTTCTTCTGGCTCTCATCTTTCCACCAGCGTTAAAAAATAAAAGTCACATGACTCCCAGCTGAGAGCTTTTTCATGCTCTGTGTTAAATTACTTTAGTTACTGATTATTTTTTAATTCCTCTTTCGTTTTTGTAAACCTGCTCAGATCGTCAGATCTGTCAGTTAGAGATCTGCTGATTCTTCCAGAAAGTGACAGTCACTCATTGATTGATCAGCTTATCAGTTCCCAGCTGTGATTATTGATCAGTGTCTGTTGTTTAAAATGGTTTGAAAGCAGCAAAAAAACATGATCATTTTAATTTAGGAGGAAAGTCCTTTTAAATGTGGATGTTTGTGTTGTTTATTCTGTGAATAACTACTTTTTAAAGGATCATTTCACACATTTAATGTACAGGGAGTTAAAAATGTGAATTATAATTAACACGAGGGTTAAAGTTCATCAGCTGAGATACACTCGTGCTTAAAGAAGTAAAACTAACTTTAAATTAAAGGGAAAGTTTGATTTTTCTATTGAAGTAAAATAAGGATCAGATGTTCTGAAGAGAACGCGTTTGGTTCAAGTTCAGTTCTGGATAAAAACCGCTGAAACAAACTTGACCCAGTGACCCGTGACACAGTTTGTGGCCGTCGGCCTCTCGGTCCTCTTTTTTCCAACAGGCCCTTGAAGTGAACGCAGCAGTGTTGCATAACGTTGGAGGCGTTCGCTGAATCGAGTAAACCTGCCGTTCAGGTTCAGATATCAGCCCGGTTTGTCGGACAAACAAAGAGCTTCACAAACTCTCTCAGAAGAAACGCTCAAAGTTCAGTTCGTTGTGTTCGCTCTGAATTTACGACTGCTGTGAGGACCCTGAAGTGATCGTTCAGCAATGAGCTGAAAGTGCAGGTGCAGGACACACACTGATCAGCAGTCAATAAAGATCAAATATTGATCTATTTCAGGCTGGCAGATTCAGAGCAGTGAGGCCGGAGTTAATCTGTTAAAGGGAAGAAAAAACCTAGTCTTCAAACTGCAGTGAAAAACGATAAAAAGCAGGTGATTCCTGCTAATTTATCCACCACAGCTTTGTTGAGGAGCTCGTTGTTTCTGTCCTGATGTTCAGGTTTGGTCAACTGAGCGTGTTAGAGAGTGAAGCTTCACAGGTGACTGAGGTGAATCAGCTGCAGCACATTTATCCTGACAGGACTGTCAAACTCACCTTTATTGATCTCTTCCAGGGAAAAGGACCTGACTGCAAAATGCATCATCAAGATGGACGGAACCAAAACCTCCATCACCAACCTGAAGGTACTTCCTCATCTTTCAGAGCAGTCTCTGATACCAGCTGTGTTTTCTACCCCTGGTGATGTGTTTTGTGCTTTAAGATCGCAGATGGTGTCGCAGGAGATTCCACGAGGGACCGAACCAAAACCTTCACGTACGACTTCTCCTACGACTCGTCCGACTGTAAGAGCGCCGCCTTCATCTCTCAGGAAAAGGTGAACAGACCTCACGTCTTTCTGCTGTCTGCTGGGTTTTTAATTCTCTTGTTATTTCATCATGTTTCGGACGTTTCTCTCTGAGAGCTGTGGATGATTGGATTGAGAAGCTGAAGCTTCATCTTCTTGTTCTTCTTCAGGTTTTCAGAGATTTGGGCTCCGACGTCCTGAAGGCGGCGTTTGAGGGCTACAACGCCTGTGTCTTCGCCTACGGTCAGACCGGCTCGGGGAAGTCGTACACCATGATGGGAACTCCGGTAAGACAGACGCTCTCAACCACAAAGGCTGAAGATAAACAGCGTGACAGGATGATTGATCTGTCGGTGATGACATCTCTGAGCGTTCGGCTGAATTCCTCCGACCTCTGATTAAAGCTGCTAAACGCTGACCAGGAGTCTCTAACTGTTACTAATTACTTTCTTGGTGTTTTCTGAGTTTAACACAGTACTCATGTTCCAGAGGAGTCGGATCTCCATAAACCGAATAAAAACATGGTCCTGTGTGGAAGGAAGGCAGATGTTGGCTCATTTAGCTGTACGGGGGGGGGTGTCTCCACATTTAAGTTCAGCCTCTTTACTGAGCAGGTTCCAAAACACGACGGCCTTCTGCCTCTTCTGTTCTTAACCTTGAAAAGTCTTAAAGTTTAAGGACTTGTGTCCATTAAAGAAAAACCTCAGAGTTCCCCCAGAGTTCCCTCACAGATCCATGAGAGATCCCTCCCTTTATTATCTCTGTCTTCGTGTTCAGCTGGAGAACATCTGAAGTGCTCTGAAGGGGAGGTGGTATCTGGCTTTCTGGATGGAGCTGGAGGGAAAAACCTTTTCCTTCAAAACGATTAACAGTTACATCCAAAAGTTTTGGTAGTGTCAGAGGCTGCGGTGCGTCTCAGTGAGGTATTGATCACTGCCGTTCAATCAATACGTTCAGTATTTGTTATTGAGGGATCTGAAGAGCAGCAGTTTGCTACAAGTGATGAAATCAGACGTCTGATTGGTTGATTAAATTCAGACTATCAGACGCTGATCAATCGTGTGACCAACAGTAAGGAAGGAAGAGAAAGAGGAGGAAGAACAGATGATGGGATGGAAGAGTAAAGGAAAGAGGGGATGAGGGAAGAAGTGGAATGTAGGAAGGAAGAGATGGAAATAAAGGATGATGATGAGTTTCCTACCCTGGATGTCAGACGTGAGTGTTCCTGACGGTCGGTGTGACGTCTGTTTCAGGGAGACGCTGGTCTGATCCCGAGGTTCTGCGAAGGTTTGTTCAGTCGCATCCACGAGGCCACGCGGTGGGACGAAGCCTCGTTTCGAACAGAAGTCAGGTGAGTTTCCAGGTGTTTCCTGTGTCGTTCACACATCAGTTCATCGTTCATGGAGGATGGTCGTTCGTATCGATGAGTCACACTTTGTTTTTGGTGACTGAGAAGGAGCTTCAACTTTTTCTGGTTTTCTTATTTTCATATAAATAAAGTTTTACAGGTTATTATTTTGAAATAAAACATATAAATGGCTAAATAAATAATAAATATGATGGTAAATATCAACGTTAACACAAACTGAAGTTGGTGCAGCTTGAGATAAAAGACTAAAGCTTTGGTTCAGATGATTAAATCATCCTGCAGATCCTGTTTGATTTGATCGTTTGTCTTCAGCTATCTTGAGATCTACAACGAGAGGGTGAGAGACCTTCTGAGGAGGAAATCCACGCAGACCTACAACCTGAGAGTCAGGGAGCATCCCAAAGATGGACCCTACGTGGAAGGTAAGACCACCAGGGCGTAGAAACTACTTCCTGTTTGAGGTCATTTCAGCTGAACGTTTCTGATCAAACTTCTCATGCTGACGCTGTGGCTGCTCAGATCTGTCCAAACACCTGGTGCAGAACTACAGCGACGTGGAGGAGCTGATGGAGGCGGGGAACATCAACCGCACCACCGCCAGCACGGGCATGAACGACGTCAGCAGCCGCTCGCACGCCATCTTCACCATCAACTTCACGCAGGTTCTCCAGACTTTAAGTTAAATTATTCCTCTAACAGGAGAAGTCTGTAAAGTTGTAAAGTTCAGATAAAACAAACGTTTGTTGTTTCCGGCTCCTCAGACGTGAAGATTCAATGCTTTTGACTTAAAGGTAAACTGATAAAAATGAGCTGTGTGAATCTTTCCCGTCAGGCCAAATTTGATGCAAAGATGCCGAGTGAAACGGTCAGTAAGATCCATCTGGTCGATCTGGCAGGCAGTGAACGTGCCGACGCCACCGGAGCCACCGGCGTCCGGCTGAAGGAGGGAGGAAACATCAACAAGTCTTTGGTGACGCTGGGAAACGTCATCTCTGCTTTAGGTCAGAAACACAGTCAGGAAATGTTGATGCAAACAGCAAAATTAGAAAAGCTTCATATTTCAAAGCTTTTTGACTTTCTTGAGGTGTTTTTACTACTTTTTATAAAGATTTTAGTTCAGATTTGCTTGGATGGAAACACAGCTGGTGTGTATTCCTCGATGCCAGCTCACCTTCAGGCCCAAAGATTCCTCTTTGGAGGGTCGATGTTGGTGCATGTTGTAGCGTTTTGCTGCCACTTGGGGGCGGTCTCTTAGATAAGTAGAACAATCTGAGCTGTTGGCTTCTCTTGGTTGTGTTGGTGCTGTTGTTGGTCCTTTTTCTTTTTTTTTTTGTAATTCACTTTTTTATTGCTTTTCAACAGTACGACAAAAGGAACAACATATATGAACAATGACAAGAATAAAACAACATAGCATGAGAAAAAAAAAAAAAAAAAAAAAACAGAAAAAGAAAAACCCACACACAAAACATTACTCGCTAAAAAATGCTTACATAAACTAAACTAATCCAAACATAAAAATAATTACATACATCTACATACACAGGGTTAACATCTCCAGCATCTCACCTGGCTCCCTCACTCACGTCCAACAACAAATTAGACTTTTGTCACAGTTAGGACACATCTCGCCATCCACATAAAGATTCATCAACATTTCCCCACCAATCAACCATCTCGCACCACCCTTATGAAGGGACCCCATAGTTTCATGAATATCTCCTCCTTATTGTTCAGCCTGAAAATCAGTTGCTCGTAGCTCGCTATTTTGTTCATTTCTCCTAACCACTCTTTAAATGGTATGATATTTTTGGTTTTCCAATGTCTTAAAACAACCCTGCACCCTGTAGTAAGGGCCAATCTACACCATAAAGTTTGCTGGAATGATAAGTCTATTCCCTCTGTTATTATGCCCAAAATACATAGGGCGGGGCTCTGAGATAAATTTGTCTTGAACACTTTGTTAATGAAAAATATTGCATTTTCCCAAAGGTTTTGTGTCATTTCACACTCATACAAAATGTGTAAAAGTGTTCCCTTACTCCTCTCACATCTCCAGCACAAGTCAGATTCACAGAGCTTTAGTCTCGCCATCTTACAAGGAGTCCAATAAAGCCTATGTATGATTTTATATGTAATTAAGCGGGTCTGTATTTCTCTAGATGTCTTATACCAGGATCCGGTTATTTCCTTCAACTTCTCCATAGTTATCTCACCCCGTAGATCCTCATCCCATGCTCTCTTGAGACCCTCAAGTTTTGGTGGGTGGGATTGTCTCATAAAACTGTAATATCTAGATGCCCCACCCCTAGTCCCCTGGTTGCTCTGGACTAGTTTTTGTAACTCAGTTTGAGGTAACAAGGGGAGTTTTCGTTGTGCAGACATTATACAGCTTCTTAATTGCAGATATTTCCAAAAGTCTCGTTTTGGGATTCTGTATTTAGTTGCAATTTGTGTAAAAGACATAAAATTGTCCCCCTCAAAAACATCCCCAATATAGCTAATCCCTGCTTCAATCCAGGACTTCCAATAGATAGTTTTTTTTCCAACTTTCAATAGTTTGTTATGCCAAAGGGATGACCTTCTAGTAAAAAAAGGGTTTAGTCTAATAATACGATGTGATGCTTGCCAGGTTTCCCTTGCAAACAACAACAGTGGGTTTCTATATGGAATTTCTCCCTCAGTTTGTGAAATAAAAGCCTGTAATGGGATTGGCTCAGTAAGTTCTTTTTCAATCAAGACCCAACCCGGAGCTTGGTCCTCTGCAGTATATATTTTGGCCATCTGATTAAGAGAAAAGGCATAGTGGTACCAGTCCACTCTTGGCAGGTTAAGACCTCCGTCCTCCTTTGCAGCACACATTTTAATTCGATTTAAACGAGGTCTTTTACCTCCCCATAAAAAAGCATCTACTGCTGTATTTTGTTGGTCCTTTTTCAAGAGATTACAAAGTTGTCGGCAATCTTTAATTAAATTACATTTAGTTTTATTTAAAGTGCGCCAAATCATAACAAAATGTTGTCCTGACTGACAATAACTTCAGTTTGTCTGAATTTAGAAGCAAAGAGTTCTGAGTCATCCAGGTCTTTATGTCTTTAAGACATGCTTGTAGTCTGACCAACCTATTGGGTTCATCTGGTTTTATAGATAAGTACAGCTGAGTATCATCAGCATAGCAATGGAAATTTATGCCATGCTGTCTAATAATGTTACCTAATGGAAGCATGTATAAAGTGAAAAGAATCGGTCCAAGCACAGAACCCTGGGGAACTCCATGACTTACTCTGGTGTGTGAGGAAGATTCTTCATTTACAAGAACAAACTGAAATCTATCAGATAAATATGACTTAAACCAGCCTAATGCAGTTCCTTTAATCCCAATAACATGTTCAAGTCTCTGTAATAAGATACTGTGATCGACCGTATCAAATGCAGCACTGAGATCCAACAGGACAAGCACAGACACAAGTCCGCTATCAGAGGCTAAGAGGAGATCATTGGTAACTTTCAGCAGTGCAGTTTCTGTGCTATGATGCACTCTGAATCCTGACTGAAACTCTTCAAACAGATTATTTTTGTGGAAATGATCACAAAATTGAGCTGCAACTATTTTTTCAAGAACTTTAGACATAAAAGGGAGATTAGATATAGGTCTATAATTAGCTAACACTTCTGAATCAAGAGTAGGTTTTTTAAGTAAAGGTTTAATTACAGCAACCTTAAAAGGCTGAGGCACATATCCTGTCAACAAAGACAGATTGATCAAATCCAATATGGAAGTGTCAATTAATGGGAAAACCTCCTTGAACAGTCTGGTTGGGATTTTGGTCTAAAATACAAGTTGATGGTTTAGAAGAGACTATTGCTGTTGTTAGTTCAGAGAGATCAACTGGGCAGAAGCCGTCTAAATACAAATCAGGTTCTAAAGATACCTCTAAAGCTGCTGTCCGGTTCAGTTGGACCGAACAAAGGAAACAGCATGAATGTTTCTACGATGTTTATCTGCACTTAAAAATGCAGTTGTGGCTAAAAGCTACTTATCGGTCGACTTTGTTGTTGTTAAGAAGTTCCACCAGGTGCATGATGGGAAATATTCTCAGAAAAATCTAGTTGTTGTTTTTTTTCGTCCTCTTTGTTTTGAAAACATGTTTCGGTTCCTGAAGTCACCTGGTTTAGAGAGGATGCTGCAGGAGAAGCTATAAGGAGGATACTCGGGTGGATCAGAGAGGATTAAAGAGGGTGTGACACATCAGCCAACATTGTAAACTGAAGTCAGAGTAAATATGCAAGTTATAATGAACAGCTGTAATGTTCATGTGACAGAGATCGTTACACATTAAACAGGACAGGTGAGCAGCTGAGATACGCCTCACAATGGTGAGGCCATCCCTACCTATAAGCTCTATCAGAAAGCAAAGTTTTAAGCCTGGTCTTAAAGGTAGAGAGGGTGTCTGCTTCCTGAAGCCAAACTGGCAGCTGGTTCCATAGAGAGGGGCCTGATAACTGAAGGCTCTGCCTCCCATTCTACTTTTAGAAACTCTGGGAACCTCAAGTAAACCTGCAGTCTGAGAGCAAAGTGCTCTGTTGGGAAAATATCCAACTGTGAGATCTTTAAGATATGATGGAGCACGGTCATTAAGAGCTTTATATGTGAGGAGAAGAATCTTAAATTCTATTCTGAATATAACAGGGAGCCAATGAGGAGAAGCTAAAACTGTCCCTGAGGTCCAAGTAGAGGAGATGAAGATGCACAAAGTGGGTAGAATTGGGGGATTTCTGATGGGTCAGCAGACCCATTTTTCTCTTCAGATTGCAGGTAAAAATTATCAGTAACTGCAGGTGGTCACACTTTTCCCACATGTTTAAGTTTGTACTGAGGGTGGAGCAGCAGGTGGGGTCAGAGATGCAGCTTCAATTTTGGAAACTTTCCTGAGCTAATCCTGCAGGTTGTGTCTGACTCAGTTTTAACTGCTGACTGTGTGTCTTCCCGTCCAGCTGACATGACGCAGGACAGCGTGAACACCAACCTGAAGAAGAAGTCGGTGTTCGTGCCGTACAGAGACTCTGTGCTAACGTGGCTGCTGAAGGACAGCCTGGGCGGAAACTCCAAGACCATCATGATCGCCAGTGAGCACAGAAACCATGCCATCACACATTTTATAGATTTAATTTATTAGGATCTCTTCATCATCACCTCTGATGTTGCAGACATCTCCCCCGCTGACGTGAACTACGGCGAGACGCTCAGCACGCTGCGCTACGCCAACCGAGCCAAGAACATCATCAACAAACCCACCATCAACGAGGACGCCAACGTCCGGCTGATCAGAGAACTGCGGGCTGAAATCGCTCGGCTGAAAGCTCTGCTGGTTCAGGGCAACCAGGTGAAGTAGCAGAGAGGAAGGTGTGGTAGAAACCTTCAGAGGTCTCCATCAGCGGGTTGGGCTGTTGTTTCTGTAGCTTAGCAACATCTTAGCTGATGATGTCACACACAGCATCAGCAGGTAACTCAGGTGAACTCTCTCAGTAGACAATATGGACAGAAACTCACAGCCAGCAGTTCTCCTTCTCAGTGACATGTCCAGGATTACAGCACCTGTTGTTAACCAGCTCTGTGATCCTCCTCCTTTCCTGTTACCGCTCTGTCTGCAGTCTCTGTCTGCCCAGATAGTCTTAAAGGGATAGTTCGCCTCTTTTGACATGAAGCTGTATGACATCCCATATTAGCAATATCCTTTATTAAATTTGACTTACCCCCTGCTGCGTCCTGTGAGCCGAGTTCCAGCCTCGTTTTGGCGTTGACGAAGGTAGTCCGGCTAGTTTGCTGGGGCTTAAAAAATAAAGCGTCTTGCTTCTCAAAACAATATGCGTTCAAAAGAGTAATACATTTGCATCACAAAATCGTTCAACAAAAAAAGTCAGACCTCACATCGCTTGGCGCTATTTTTCTCTCCCTTCATATCAATGTGTTCAGCCACCTGCCGACAGCTGCACCTGTTACGGTGTTTACTGCTCGGAAGCAGGGGAGTGCTCGGTCTGCACAGTTTACACAGCATGCAGTTTCATGTCAAAAGAGGCGAACTATCCCTTTAAAGCTGAGCAGAGAGCTGTTCGAGCTGTTCCTGCAGCCAGGTCTCTGCCTGCTCGAGGAGAAGAAATATCTCATCAGGCTGGTTTTTAACTGTGTGCTGCTGACCTTCCTGTCTGTGTGTGTCAGATCGCTCTGCTGGACTCGCCCACCGCCCTCAGTATGGAGGAGAAGCTGCACCAGAACGAAGCCAGAGTGAGTTCCAGGCTTCATGGACGGGTAAAAACACGGCAGATGTTTAAAGACACCGGTGTTTAAATGGCTTGTGTCTGCAGGTTCTGGAGCTGACTAAAGAGTGGACCAACAAGTGGAACGAGACTCAGAACATCCTGAAGGTGAGTGTCTACAAACGTTTACGAGACACGTGGGCAGGATTCGGATCGTTCAGATGTTTGCATGTTGCAGGAGGAGACTCTCGCTCTGAGGAAAGAGGGCATCGGTGTCGTGTTGGACTCGGAGCTGCCTCACCTCATCGGCATCGACGACGACCTGCTCAGCACTGGCATCATCCTGTACCACCTGAAGGTCAGAGGTCACCTGGTGGACAAATGTTACAGCACACGTAGTGATAACTGAGCCCAATCAACGGGTGAATTGTTGTAAATACAGTTTGATAATGAGGGTTAAATCAGGCCACAGACCGAGGTTTGTGTTGAGTCGTTTTGTTTCCGCCTCAGGAGGGACGGACGTACGTGGGCCGAGAGGACGCGTCCACGGAGCAGGACATCAGTGAGTCCTTCAGCTTTCAGTTCATTTCAGGGGACACAAATCTGAGTTTAATCTCAGTGAAAGGAGAAATGTTTTGTTCATGCTCTGTTTTAAGGGTTTGGGTTATTTTTGCTTCATGTTGGCAAAAAGGACGTCATAAACGCCATAAATCACACACTGATACGTTTGACACAAACAGGACGATTCTCAACGCTTACATCACAAAAAATATGGAAATAATCAACGGGGGAAGTTTACCTTCAGGGTCACCTTAGTATTTATAGTAATAGTTTTTATTTTTTATAAAGCTCTAATCTTTGAATCTGTTTCTGTTCATGATAAATAAATCCACAGGACTCTGATCTATGAGACTGATTGATTGAAACTCGTGGTTGAGCTGACTGCACAGTTTCTGTGCTGCAGTCTTGTTTCTGGTGATTGAAACATGTTTTTTCCTCCTGTAGTTCTGCACGGTTTGGACCTGGAGAGTGAACACTGTATGTTTGAGAACCAGAACGGGACGGTGACTCTGGTGCCGCTCGGTGCTGCTCAGTGTTCGGTTAACGGAGTTCAGGCGACGGAGCCATCGCCGCTCAACCAAGGTGAGCAACAAATGTCTGTTTGACCAACCTTCAATTGTTTCAGTGAAACTCTGCTGGTTTCTCCTCGGACCGTTCAGATGTCAGGTCAGCGGTGTAATTCTGAGGCCCACCTGATGGTGGCAGCAGGGTTCAGTAACACGAAGCAGCCGCTCGCAGCACAGCTCAGATTTTTCTCGATGACAGTCCTGCAGACGGAGGTGTACCACGTATGGCGACCTCTGTGTTTGTTGATCTTTATGACATTAATTAAGATGGATATCAGTTTCTATTCAGATATTTTCGCATCCTGACATCTGACCCTGAATACAAACTTTAGATGAAGCTGCTTCGGTCACCTGCTTCAAACTAATTATTTCCAGGAGAAATCTGCAGCTTGTGGAAATCTCACAAACTTCATCCATCCATCATCATCTTCCTCTTATCTGAGGTCAGGTCAGAACCAGCAGGTCCAGCAGGTAAACTCAGACATCCCTCTCCAGCTCCTCCTGCCTCCTCCCAGGAGGCATCCTAACCAGATGAACCCCCTCAGCTGACTCCTTTCTATGTGGAGGAGCAGTGGCTCTACTCCAAGCTCCCTCATAAAGGTGGAGCTCCTCCCCTATCTGTAAGGCTGAGCCCCGCCCCCCTCTGAAGGAAACTCATTTCAGCCGCTCGTATCCACGACCTCATTCTTTGGGTCTCTACCCAGATCTGTGCCCACAGGTGAGGGTTGGAACAAAGATGGAGCAGTAACCTGAAAGCTTCTCCTTCCGGCTTCACCACAACGGACCGGAGCAGCGCCCTCATTACTGCTGACGGAGCCCCGATCCGTCTGTCCATCTCTGACTCCAACTCACCATCACTGAGAACCAGATCCAGAGATACTCATGTTTGTTGTTTTGTTGGCAGGTGCCGTTATTCTGCTCGGGAGGACCAACATGTTTCGGTTCAACCATCCGAAGGAAGCGGCCAAGCTGAGGGAGAAACGAAAGGTGAGAGGGTATCTGTGTCAGACCTGGACCTTGTGAAGGTGGAGGGTCTGAACCTGCTGATTTAACCTCCTCTTATCTCCTCAGAGCGGCCTGCTCTCCACATTCAGCCTGTCCATGACGGATCTGTCCCAGTCCTGCGAAAACCTCTCCACTGTGATGCTCTACAACCCGGGGTGAGTGAACCAATCAGAAATAACATCAGCTGCATGCGGCGATCGGCTCAGACCTCTCGTGCATCTTCCCTCTGCATCAAACCTCAGCAGGTTGAGTTTTCAGACTGCAGTCATGGCGTCACCTGATCATCAGCCTGATAAACCCAGACAGTCACGATACATCGTTATTTCTTTAAGCTGTAAACTGGTAAATGAATAAAAACTGGCCCCGATCATCAGAATCCTAAATTTCTTCATTTGAACCCTGATCCACTTTAGGGATGTCCCGATCCGATCACTTGGCTTCAGACTTGATCAAAATCGGACTTTACATCCCGATCAGGGAATCGGATATATATCTATATATGCATATTTATTCTCATTATTTTTTTTTTTATCAGAACTATAATATTTCAAAACAAATAGGAAAAAATAACAGCTTAGTATTTACTGTTATGTGGTGGTACAGAGTCAGAGCGTCTCAACCATAGACATAATATACGTAGACGCCTCATAGACTGACGCTGCCTATTGGAGCTGACGTATCAGCGCGGCCGCCATCTTGGATGGGTCTCCAATGCCTCCACAATGCATTTATTTCGACTGAGGAAGGTGTATATCCCGAACTACAATAATCATAACTCCCCGAATTTTTATATCTATGGTCTCAACTCCACACAGAAACAACGCATGCGTTATGACGTCACTTTGCTGCCGTAAAGCGAAGCAGAACACGGCAGCAGCTTGAAGCTGGGGGCCGAATGTCTGCGGTGTGGAGGTATTTTAAAGTGGACGACAAAAACGTTGCAATTGCAAACTGTGAGATATGCAAACTTGGGATTTCAAGAGGTGGCGAGATCATCGCTAACATCCTTGATGAGAACAGGAACAGGCTCAAACCTGACAAGGTAGAGATGTTGGTTTTCATCAAGAAAAACGTACATTTCCTTCTGTGAAGCCAGAGGAGAGTATTAGGAGTGCAGTTAAAGCACATTACTGGCCTTACTTTATAACACTGTGAAACTTTTATTTGCTTATCGGCCTGCAGGTATTTCAAGCTGCTGCTTGTTTTTATATTAGAGATTGTTGCACTAAACTACCATGTGAAAAATTTGTTTATTACTTGATTAATTTTGTTGTTCCAGCTTCCTCACAGAAGTGCTCTGTTTATAAGTGTTAAATGATAAAATAAGTGAATAAAATAAAAAAAATCAGGGACATCCTGGATCTGTTTCTTCGCCGTTCTTCATTTCTTTAATGTACTGTAGAAGTATCGGCAGATACTCAAAATCAAATGACTCGGACTCTGGGGCAAAAAAACCTGATCAGGACATCCCTAATCCACTTCCACCAGCAGGGCAAAGCTTTGATCTGGTTCCAGCTCCTTATCATCAAGGTTTCCTCTCAAAAAACCCTGAAAGAAAACAAACTGTTGTGATTATGGATCTGCCAGGTCGAGATGAGTGTCAATGAGTGTTTGAGGACTTGTTTGGGTTCTTTCTTCGTATATCTGCTGAACAGAGTGATCAACCCCAGTTTTCTGTGCTCTCTACATGATGTGAGTAAATGAATTAACTGTGTCCACCCTGTTGTTGACAGTCTCTTCACTGAGAAGGGCCCCGTCTTCCTCAGGTAGACTCAGCCGCCCACTTACTGTCTAACTGTCCCGTTTTGACCCAGAGTAGCTTGTTGACCCGTCTCGTGTCTCCACCTCAACCCTCACTGTGTGTTCTTGGTTTTTATTTGGCTCATCAGCTTGCCGTGTCCCTGCCTGGCATTTCATCTCATTTAAAGCTTGTTTTTTTTTCTTTTCATTCGCTGCTTTCACCGACTGAATCTGTTGTGGTGTCACATGACTGTCCTCTTTGCTTTCTGGGTGATGATGAAAGAAGCTGATGGAGGTGTTTGTGTTGCCAGGTTGGAGTTTGAGAGGCAGCAGCGAGAAGAGCTGGAGAAACTGGAGATGAAAAGGTAACCAAACTGGATGGTTCGGTGTACAAATCCAGAGATTTAGTTTTGTTCAGAACTTCTAAACTAAAGAACTTTTACCCTTTGCTCCAAAGAAAATTTGGAGAGATGAACATCACACTGACTTCAGTTCAGCCAGAAACTCTAAAGCTGTCTAAAGGAGTCCAAGCAGAACAGGTCCTGAGGTCCACATCTGTGGGTGCTTCCATTTTAGGCCACAACATTTGGATTTTTTATGTTGAAATCATGTTGACTGGAAGATCAATAGTTCAGTCTTGGAGAGCTTTTGTGGAAGGTGGCGTTCCTTCATCGTGTTGATGATTCATGCTGAGGTCGTGGGGGCAACAGTTTGGTTTAATCTGATACAAGGAGCCACAAAAACAGGTGACCAGGTCAAAGAAGACGGCATATATCACAAATAAAAGAGTCCAGGATGGAGCCTTGGGGCACCCCTCAAACCAGAAGAGATGTGTACCTCAGAGCTCAGGATGTGATGTACATCAAAAGATGAGAACCGAGCTGCACCCCGAGTTGTTCCGAGATCAGCTGTTAGTTCTGGACTTTTTAATAGTTTTAGACCTGAACTGGAATGTTTCCAACAACTGGAAGATCACCAAAGCTCAGAGCTTTTCTGAAAGTTTCATTCATGACTTTATCCCTCCAGAGCTTTCACTGTTTCCCCCTGAAACAAACGGCATGTTTGCTTTGTTTCTGCAGGAGGCTGATCAAAGAGATGGAGGAGAAGCAGCAGAGCGAGAAGGCGGAGCTGGAGCGCCTCCAACAGGAGGTGGAGAGTCAGCGCAAGGAGTCTGAGGAGGTGCAGCAGCGTATCCTCCGTCAGGAGGAGAGCCTACACCACCGCAGTCAGGACATCGAGAGCCGCCTGCGAGACTTCCTGGCTGAGAAGGAGCGCTTTGAGGAGGAGAGGCGCTCCGAGATCCAGGGGGTGGAGCTCCAACACAGAGGGCGTGGAAAACAGCGGCAGGAGGGTGAAGCAGAGGAGGAGGAGCAGGACGAGGAGAAGCGGCGGCAGCAGGAGGCTGCAGAGCAGACGGAGATCTACCGTGAGCTGGAGAGGCTGAAGAGGGAGCGCGAGGAGCAGAGCGTTCGCCTGGAGACGGAACGGCGGCGACTGGAGGAGCAGGAGCGGGAGCAGCTGAGTCTGGTGGGAAGGCTGGAGGAACAGCTGAGGGAGAAACACGAGGCGGCCACGGCCCTGCTGACCCGCGAGGATGCCCGTCGTCTGGAGGACGAGCGGCGAGCGCTGGCCGAGATCAGAGAAACGCTCCTTCGAGCCAAAGAAGCTGCAGAGCGGACGGACAGGGAGGACGCCAGCAAGGAGTCGCGCTCTGCCCAGACCCGATACACTGACTTCAAAGAAGCTCAGGTGAAGGAGCTGGGCCAGCTGGAGGAGGGGCTCCAACAGCAGAGCGAGCGGCTGGAGAAGGAGGTCGCCGCAGAGCGTAACACGGTGCTGCTCCTCACCCACACCTTGAAGGAGCGCCAGCAGCAGCTGAAGGAGGCGCAGGAGAAGGGAGCGCAAGACGCCACCGCCGTCTGCCAGGAGGAGCAGCTGGTAAAACAGGCGGAGCACCGGCTGCAGTTTAAAGAGCGACAGCTCGCCAACCTGGCCGACAGCATCCTCCCAGCGCTGGCCGAGGAGAAGCAGAGAGCCGCGGAGATGCTGGAGCGCAGCGGCGGTGGCAGTAACGGGAACTGTGGCGGTCCGCTGGGGCTGGACAACACGCTGTACCAGGTGGAGAAGGAGCTGGAGGACAAGGAGGAGAAGCTGAGCCTCCACTGGAGCAGCGCTCAGCAGCTGCAGCAGCTCCAGGAGACCTACGAGTTCACGGCTAACGTGGCGCGGCAGGAGGAGAAGGTGAGGAGGAAGGAGAAGGAGATCCTGGAGTCCAAGGAGAAGCAGCAGAGGGAGGCGATGGAGCAGGCGGTGGCTCGGCTGGAGAGGAGGCATTCTGCCCTGAGGCGCAGCGCCTCCCTGGAGCCAGAGTCAGAGGAGCAGAGACTGAAGAGCTCGGTGTTCAGGACCACGAGGACGGGAGCTGAGCTGGACCAGCAGAGGTCAGAACCTGCAGAGTTACCTGAATCCGGTCAGAGATGAGCCGAGTTCGAAGAAGGTTCAGAGCTCTGAGTCGAATTTATTTATTTTTTTTAAATATAATTGTTCTTTGCAGAGTTGAGCGTGAGATCCAGAAGCTGCGACAGCGGATCAGCGAGGTTGACGAAAACAGCCGGACCCACTCGATCGGTGCCGACGAAAAGATGGCTCATAGCAGCTCCCCCGTCAGCCACATCCAGAGCCTGAACACCCTGCTGCCGCTGTCGGATGACAGGTACGCACAGCCTGGTTCCACAGCCTGTTCTACAGCTGGTTCTACAGGCTGGTTCTACAGCTGGTTCTACAGGCTGGTTCTACAGGCTGGTTACTCTCGTTATTTTTATTTCTTTGTCATCAGGATCAATACGTACATCGAAGAGGAAGTCCAGCGGCGGTTGCGTAAGATGAACCTTCTGAACGGCGGTGGAAGCAACATGGATCTGTCTCTGTCCTGTGAATCGCTCAGAGTAAGACTCACACTCTGAGCTCTTAGATGCTTCATCTGATGGATCTGATCATGTTGTTACAGGAAGGTTATCTCGTATATCAGAGATGATATAGTATATTACTTTAGGGGCATTCCCACTGTAGTTTTGCAGTTCCTATAAACTTTTCACAAATAGGGCCGTTTTTCCCGCATTCGGACATACAGGAACATTCAGTTGTCATCTGTTTTTTTCTTCTCTCCTTACTTTTTGCGGGTTTTGTTTTGTTCTGTTTTGTTGTTGAATGTGGCGCTAAAGTAACACGTCACTGTCGCAGACGGTTGCGTCGCATCAGTCTCTATCAAGGTCCCGACTCATGTGAGAATGCAAACTGAAACAGTTCCCCTGGGGAAGGGCAGTTATTAGACGGTCCAGTGTTTCCTGAAGGAGATCGTTAAGAAAGGTTAAGGCTGCTGCTCACATGCTTCCAGCTCATTTAACTCAGTTAGGAAGGTTCTGAACGGGGCGGTCAGTGGCGTAGTGGGTTAAGCAGCCGCCCCATGTACAGAGGCTACAGTCCTTGCTGCAGCTGGCCCCGGTTCAAGTTCCGCACCGGACGGCCCTTTGATGCATGTCTTCCCCCTCTCTCTCTGCCCCCTGCTTCCTGTCTCTCTCCAACTGTCCTCTCATTAAAGGCATAAAAAGCCCCAAAAAATATATATATAAAAAAAAAAGGAAGGTTCTGAACACGTCCTTTGTTCAGAACCTTCATAAAACCCGCCCACATCAGAACTTTTATCTGTTGGGTTTTCACAGAGAAGTAAACTTGTAAATAATTCGAACAGTTTCTGGTGTATTTTATTGACGACTGATTATTTGATTTATTTAGCCGAGTTACTCAGTTAGTAACCATCAAGCAGACCATGAACACGGTGGCCTCCCCGCTCTCCATATTAGCTTCTTGGTGGTGTTTTTTTCTTCTCTCCTTACTTTTCGCGGGTTTTGTTTTGTTCTGTTTTGTTGTTGAGTGTGGCGCTAAAGTAACACGTCGCTGTCGCAGACGGTTGGTACTCAGTTAGTAACTGAGTAACTCAGAAAGTCTGTTTGCTGCAGGTAGGAACACTTTTACCCCCTTCAACATTTATCAGACACTCTGGGTTTACATCAGTCTTTGACCTACAAAGAAGATAAAAACATATGACAAACGGCCTTATGAAGGTCCAGTTCCCCTGCTGTCTTTGCTCCTCCATTGAGCAGATTTAAGGGCTCCTTTCGCTCCTTTGGTTTTCATTGGCCAACATCTTCTGTGGAAAACAGAGGCTCAAACAAGGCCAAACTTGATCCCTGAATAAGCTGTGAGCAGTTAGGATGAACCACTGTAAAACATTCTGAAGTGGTCCAGTCTTTTAAAATAAATTCTGGTTCTTCCTGTAGTTTGTAAATTGAGCTTCTTGTAGTCGGTTGGTTTGTGTCATTTAAAGTCAGATTCATATAAGTGTTTCTGTGTAGAACTGATATTCAGCTCTTTAACCCTGCAGGAGGAGGAGGAGGTTAGCGACTGTAGCTCTGTTAGGTTAACAGATGAGGTAAGACCAGGATTCTCCAGCCCTTCTTTTGCTTAATCTGCATGACTCCTCCGATGATGCTTGGTTTCAGTGGGTTCTACCTGGGTTTTATTTGATCTATCCCCTTTTCCTCATAATCGAAGAATTTAGTGTTTGATTTAAAAATGCTGCTCGGTATGTAGCAGTTTTAGAATATTCTGTTTATGTTTAATTTTGTTGTTTTCAGGATGATGAAAAGCTGAAAAACGTGAATCCAAGGAGACTTAAATATGAGGTAAGTTCCAGATTTTATTGGGATCTAACTGGGATCATTTTGATAAGCACTGAAAATCTGGGATCCTTTTAAAATTAAAGTGGTTCTTTATCTTTGTATTAGAATAATGTATTAACTACGTTATTACAAACAGGAACTGATTGTTCATGTGAATAGTTTAATTTTGGGGAAATGGAGGATTTGTTATTTCTAAATCTTCAGGAATGCCAAACAGATGTGCAGACGGCAGATTTTAGCTTTTTAAGACCATTTGCGAAGGTAAAACTTTGCACTTTGTTGGCTTTTAAAGTGTGATGACACTTAAAGTTGGTTTAGATGGTAAAATAACTTGAAGCTGTCAGATAGTATCGTCCCAAAGTCCTTCATTTCCAAAACCATTGAAGCGTTTTGGGTAAAGTCGTATTTACAGATGCTGTGGTCCGTGGTTTACACTTTTACCTTTGATTCCAACTTAATTTGCATGGCAAACCTCATCACACTGTTTGAATCACTTAAAACTCACCTGTGCACCTGGTGATTGGAAGAGCTGTAATTCTCATTGGGGTGAATTCTGGACTATAATTCAAATATCCTTCCCATCGTAGTCGATGTAGTCACGGACTCCCCCTTGTGCACACAGAAAGCCTGCTGGTCTAGCTTCCTGCCCTCCCCAGAGTTTGAGAAAAGCTCTCCTCCTGACGTCCAAGAGAACATGTTGGAAGAACCAGAGAATGACCTCTTAAAGCCTCACAGAGAACATCAAGTAGAATCTGCAGCTCAAGTCGAAATTGAAAAAGCTGGTGACCAGAACAAATGGTGGGAAGGAGAAGTGAATATTCCTGTACAAAAACCGGTCCGAGCTGTTTGTGGACTTGAACGTTGTACTGTTGGACGAGACGAGACTTACATCTCCTCAGCAGACCCCAAGACCAACAGATTTGGTGAAAAACAGAATATTCCTGATCGAAGAGGCGGTGACTCAGCTTGCTGTGTTTCTGATGATACAAAGGAGGAGTTTCTGTTGAAGGAACGCTCTAATTCATGCTCCAAAGAAAAAGTCCAGAACCAAACATGTGATCCAGCAAGAGAGGAGTTGAATTTTTCAGAGCTGCAGAGCTCAAACCGTGACGACATCAGAACCAAGCAGGATTCAAAGGAAGCCATAGGTCAAATGAAACAAAAAGTAGAAGCAGAGAACGTGTCGTCCAAAATCAGCTATGTTTGGGAATACTTCAAGAACCAAGCGTATAAACCAGCGAGGGCAGAAGAGTCCGACGTTTCCAGGGATCAATCAACCAAGTTGCAGAGCTCTGGCATCGATCCAGAGGAAGCCATCAGTGGTCAAATGAATCAAGAAAAAGATGCAGACGGAGAGAAAGTGTCGGCCAGCGGGAGCTACGTTTGGGAGTACTTTACAAAAGTCAAGAACCAAGCACAGTACCCATGGAGGACAGAAGAATCTGAAGTGTCCCAAGATCAGTCCCCACAGTCGCAGTTCTCTGGTAATGACCCCAGGCACGATTCAGGGGAAGCCATCAGTGGTCAAATGAATCAAGAAAAAGATGCAGAAGGAGAGAAAGTGACTTCTAAAAAGAGCTATATTTGGCAATACTTGGAAAAAGTCAAGAACCAAGCACAGTACCCATGGAGGACAGAAGAATCTGAAGTGTCCCAGGATCAGTCCCCACAGTCGCAGTTCTCTGGTAATGACCCCAGGCACGATTCAGAGGAGGCCGTTAATGGTCAAATGAAACCAGAAGAAGTAGAGAAAGTGTCGGCCAGCAGGAGCTATGCTTTGGGATATTTTACGGAAAGGTTTTCAGAAGCGTACAAAGATGCCGAGAGACGACTACAGGGCACACGTGACATCATCCGGAATGTTGGAGTTGATGAAATGAAGGTTGTTCTCTCTCAGTATGTGACCATGATGTCCAAAGATCTGCCGCTTATTCACCGTACGCAACTTCAGCGAGTGCCAGAACCTCGTAACCTCGCAGAAAACAAGGTCCAGTTGGTGGATCTGTCGAGGGATTACGCCCTTGGTCCTCTTCAGGGTTGTGGCATGACTGCGATCCCGGGCGTCTCGGTGTGGCCTGAGGGCTCTGTGTCCTCACTCAAAGACACAAGTCCGGAGGTATTTCATCAGGGGCTGGTCGAGCTGCCGCCAGCTTTGTCTCAGCTAAAGACACTTTCATCCCACGAGATCCTGGAAAGATTGGAGTCTCTGTCTTCTCAAAGGCAAGACGGAAAACTTCTGAGTGTTTTCTGGCTCAATGCAGCCAATCGTAAGCAACCATTTCCAAAACCGGCATGTTTGCTTTTGTCAGAAAAAGCTATGACCGTAGTCTCGGCCGGCACAGATTCTAAGAACAACTTGATTATTTTTCATCATTTTAAACTCGTGGAAATCAAGGAGGTCCAGATTAGTTTGGCAGGGCAGCATATTCGCATAATTGGCTGCAGTGAAGACACTGTTTTGGCCGTCTTCACCCACAGCAAGGAGCTCACCCAGGATTTCTGCAAGGCATTACTCAAGGCCCACTCTCCTGACAAGTTTTCTGAAGGGACTGAAGGTCACCCTTTACTCTCCGACGACCTTGTGGTCCTCTCTCTGGATTGGACTTCAAATGTTCCCAACATCGTCCTGGACACCGGCTTTCATGTCACCTCTAGGTTCAAGCGGGTCCTCGCAGACCTGCTCTACATCGTCCACGGGAATATGCACGGTCCGGGCAAACCTTCCCTGGCCAATGTTTGTCCTCTGCTCTACACCAGTGTCAGGGTCAAGAACTCCACCCGAGTCCATCAGGACGCCATCTTCCAGTTCCTTCTGACAGACACTCATGTTGCTGTTCTCCAGGAGGATGGAGTGTTTCATCCGGTGCCGCGGGGGTCCAGTATGATCCCCACCCAGCCCCAATTTCAGAAGCTCAAACTCCGCAAGCGTTCAGACATCAGATGCCTAATTGCGAGGAAGAACGACAATTGCTTGGCCATTGATATCGTCTTTAAAACTCCGAAGCAGCAAGCTCTAAAGCGGAAGGTGGAGTTGAGGCGGAGCTCAGCTGAAGTGCCCTCTGCCAGCAGCCCGTGTGATTCCTGGAAGTTGGTGTTTGGCTGCTCCTCAGAAGCTCAGGTCCTGATTAATTATCTGTGTATCTGAGGGCAGACTTTCCATTCGCTCATGTTTGACTGGAATAAGATGTAAAGTAATAAGTTGATGGATTAAAAAGGTGAGCCGACCCAGGTGAAATGGACACGCTAAGAATTTTAGGAAATATTTTAAAGCTTTTTTTTTTTTTGCTTTTTTTTTTTTTTTACTTTTCAGTTATTAATTGTGTGGGTTTAATAATCGTCATAAAGACTTTACATAAAGTTTCCATCTTATATATTTAATTATTCAGATAATATTTAAACAGTTTGGATGTATTTACGAAATCTGGTGAAAGACAATGATTTAAATTAAAATTGAAATTAAACGGGTTCAGTGTTGTTTTTTCTTACAGTGCGTTCGTTTAAAATCTGTTAACAACAATAAAGATTGAACTTTAAATCAAATCTTCTCTTTTATTTCATTATTTTGGTGCAGAGTTGCTCAGTCACAGGTTTAAATACGCACCCACAGTGTAATTTCCCTTTCTGGGTCATTCTTTTATTCTCTACCTCTCTTTCCTCCTCCTTTCTCGTCTTTTTTTGGTTTTCTTTTTTTGTCCTGATGACTTTTTCTGCAGCACTTGGTGTCCCGTCCTGCCGGGACGAGCTGCGACGGCGTCCAGGAGCCCGTTAAAATTAGCATTCCTCGTTACGTTCTCCGCGGGCAGGGGAAGGACGAGCACTTTGAGTTCGAGGTGAAGGTGAGTTTGTTCTGGTATTATTTTTCATAAACTGTTAGCTGTTGGTAACATGTTAAAGCTTCGGTGAACATTTTAAACATTTTAACAACTCATATTGTGATTCATGATAAAGAAACAAAGGCTTTCCTCCTGTGGGTGAAGCAGCGGTCGTACAGTTAATACGATGCTGCAATACTGGATACGTTGGATGAATATACAGATTTATGTGGCTTAGAATTTACAAGAAGACATTTGAATCCAATAGTATTTATATTTGTCTGCATACTAAAGATTAAAGGGAATATCTGGTTCTCTTTACTGTAAAAGAACTTGAACTTTTCTGCGACAGATTCACATTTCATGTGCTAAACAAACACTTCCAGGTCGAGTTATCTGGTGCTGCAAAAAGAACATTATCTAGTTCAGTTAAAGTTGATCATAATAATACTACCTTAAGTTTCAGTAATTTGTCAACTCCCTTTTTGAGATGTAAAAATTTGGAGTTTTCAGTCTTCCTAAAGGGGAAGTTCTGTTTTTTTTTTTTTTTTTAAACCTGGACCTTATTTCTGGCATAAAATACGTTCATCTACTCACCGATAACAGTTTGGTGAAAGTCGGCGTCCTTCGGAAGATATTTAGTTCACTGGAGATCGGCGTATATCCATATAACGGGAGAGAACAGGGCATAGACAATACAGCCTCTAAATAAGGCATTATCCGTCTTTATTTCACCAATACTTTAAGACCAATGAATGAATGCGTACTATTGCACTGTTAGCTCTGAGCTGCCGTGTTGTTGTTATTGGGGGCTATCGGGGGGGGCTTTCTACACACGCGTCCACTGTGATGATGTCATCGCCGCGCGCCGCTGCAGCACAGCTCATTCACTCCGTGCTCTTTGACGGTCGGCTAACTTCACACGGAGTTTGCTACTGCTAGTTTTGTGCAACATGGCAATTTGGAAATACGTAATAACTCATTCACTCGTCTTTATAAAAGAAATAAATAATCGAGTGATCTAAAAAGCTTTCACCAAACTTTTATCGGTGAGTAGATGAACGTTTTATGCCATCCTGGGTCAGAGGGTTCGGTTATGTGCCCGCCTGTAAAAATATGTGAATAAATGAATATTGAATAAATGTATTAATGCAGAATTATTAACTGCATAACTGGCAGCTGGTTCTGATCTCAGCTGGTTCTCTCAGTGTGGACTTTGTATGTTCTCCTGTGTAAATGTGGATTCACTTACTTTCTGCAATCATCCAAAAACACGCATGTTGAGTCCATTGGTGATTCTGAATCGACCCGAGGAGTGAATGTGGATGCCTGGGGGCCAGCGGAGATTAGAATAAAGGTACTCATTCCAAACATACGTCAGTCCGACTGAAGCTGCACTTTTAATTAAATTAAATTTATATAGTCAGTCTCTTATGGCCTACAGTTTTGTACAGCATGAAAACCTACATTTGGATCCTTAAAGCACATTAATGTACAGTATGAGGACAGCAGCTCACCTGAGAGCTCAGTCTGTTGGTGCTGATATTTTTAGGAACAATCTCATGATTCACGTGTTGACCCGGTCCAGGTTGTTCAAACACACTGATGTAACGACGGGCGTAGACGAGCTGGAATCAGATATTCTGACCCAAATTAACGAAGTTGTCGCTTCAAGCACCTAGAACAGAATTTACTCCTTTTAATGTTAATGTTTGTTGAGGATATCTTTAACAGAAGTGCTGATAGTTCACGTGTGTCCTGTAGGTTTGTGTAAACCTAAAACCTTCATGTGAACTTGTTCTGTGCAAACATTCAGGTATTTGATCAAAGATGACAAACTTTTTCAACTGTCCAATTCAATAAAACTTTATTGATCCCTGAAGGTAAATTATATCCCTGCAGTATTAATTATTATTAAAGATCAGCTGTTGTTATTGATAGCAGAGAGGAAGGTGTGGTAGAAACCTTCAGAGGTCTCCATCAGCGGGTTGGGCTGTTGTTTCTGTAGCTTAGCAACAACTCAGCTGATGCTGTCACACACAGCGTCAGCAGATAACTCAGGTGAACTCTCTCAGCAGACAACATGGACAGAAGCTCACAGCCAGCAGTTCAACATCTGGGGTGCAGAGATGCTTCTTCTCAATGACATGTCCAGGATTACAGCTCTGTTTTTAACCAGCTCCGTAATCCTCCTCCTTTACTGTTACCGCTCTGTCTGCAGTCGCTTGTCTGCCTGGATAGTCTCAAAGCTGAGCAGAGAGCTGTTAGAGCTGTTCCTGCAGCCAGATCTCTGCCTGATATTCCTGATGTGTCCTCATCAGAAATGGTCAAACGGTTTAAACTTCCTCCTCCTTTTCCTCCTTTTTGTTCCCGCTCTGCATCCTAGACGTCTCCTCTTAAACTCCTCTGAATTTATGGTCTTATTCCAGGCATTACTTGGGCTTTGGAAAGCTCAGTTAGCTATCCCATTGCCATGGTTACGCATCATAACAGATTTTCCTTCCAGCAGCATCCAAACCAGCTCAGAAACATGTTTCAGAAATCTGTGTTTTCACTGAAAAAAGAAAGACTCAGTTCAGAATCACGTTCAGTTGCTCGTAGCATTGAGCTTTTCTCAGAGGGTCGGAGCTCTTCCTGTTTCTGTTGTGCACGGCAGTGAGAACACATTCAGTTTGTGTGTTCGTCCTCCATCAGATCTCTGTGAACGATGAGACGTGGACGGTGTTCAGACGCTACAGCCGCTTCCGGGAAATGCACAAGAGCCTGAAGTTGAAATATCCAGAGGTGAGACGCTGTTTGACATGTTGTTCAGCTAAAACACATTCAAAGTTTAAAGTGAATGAGGAGGACGACTGAGCTGCTTTGGATAAAGATCAGTTTAAATGGAGATTATTGGAGTTCATCTGAAAAGGGAGAAAGTAGTTTTCTTCACTTCTCACCTGTTTTTCTACAGTTTTTACTTGATGAAACCAAACATTTGTCAGAACATCTGGTATCAGGTTTGTTTCCACAGCAGAACATTCTTTAATCAAACTCTTAATGAGGTTTGTGTTGCTTTCAGCTGGCTGCTCTCGAGTTCCCACCGAAGAAGCTGTTTGGGAACCGGGACGAGCGAATGGTGGCGGAGCGCCGGAGTCACCTGGAGGTACGACACTTGGATACCTGTGTTGGTGCTCTAACACTGTCAGGATGCTCTGCTGTGATTGGTTGTTAGTTGTAGGACAGGTGAGGTAATCAATTTCTGCAAGTGTAGTTTTAAAAAAGACCTGAATTACAAACTAACCTCTAAGTAAGTTTTATTAAGTGGAACAAACACTTAAACCTGTGATTAGTTTGAACCTTTACTCAAACAAAGAAATGATTCTCAGCATCTTCTCTGACCGACTTCATTATATTCAGAACCAAATCCAGAATCTGCTGCATCAACACTCAGTGAAAGCTGTTCCAGAGTCCTGTTTCCATCCTGTTCCATCAGCTTCCTTTAATGACACTTTTTAACGCTTTGGGAACTGAGGACACTGATTGTTGCAGTTTTTCAGAGGAATCTGGGTCCATTCCTGCTGAATCCCAGAGTTCAGCTGCTCAGCAGTCCCTGGTTGTTGTTGTCTGATTCTCCTCTTCATGATGCTCCGTACATGTTCAACAGGAGACAGATGTGGACAGATATGGACTGCAGGCAGGCCGGTCGAGCTCACACACTCTGTGTGTTTGAAGCCACGCTGCAGGAGGTCGTGCAGAATGAGGTCTGGCATCGTCCTGCTGAAATAACCACGGACCTCCTGGGAAAAGACGTCACCTTGATGGCAGCATCTGCCTCTCCAGAACTCCAACATCCACCTCTGCATCAGTGGCACCTTCACACAGATGAAGCCATCCCTGCCATGGACCCTTTCTGCAGCCCCACACCATCACAGACGCTGGCTTTAAACCTTTCTCTGAGAACAGCCTGGATGCTCTTTCTCATCTTTATAGAAGCAGGCGTCAGTTTTTCCCAGAAGCAGCTGAAACGTGGACTCATCTGCCCACAGAACACGTGTCCACTGTCTTTCTGTCCATCTGAGATGAGCTGGTGTCCAGAGAACTGGGCCGTGTTTCTGCACAGAGCTGATATCTGGCTTCCTCCTTGTGTGGTACAGCTTCAGCTCACATTTCTGGATGTTGAGTGTTGAGTGGAAATGGTTCTCCGAGCTCCTCCTGAGCCCATGTGGCTGTGTTGATCATGGTGGCGTGATGACGGTTTCTCATGCGGTGCTGCCTGAGGGCTCCCAGCTCACCCAGCAGTGCTTTCTGTCCTTGGCCTTTCACGCTGAGATTTCCCCAGACTCCCTGAATCTTTTCACAATATTCTGCTCTGTAGATGCTGAAAGACCAAAGTTCTTTACAATCTCACTGAGAAACATTTGCTGAACTTATTGATGATTCTCTGATGGAGTTTGGCCCAAAGTGGTGAGCCACGACCCATCCTTGTTGGAGAGACTGAACCTTTGGTGGATGCTGCTGTTATACCCAATCCTGACACCCTCACCTGTAAGCAGGTAACCTGCTGGTTGGAGAAGCTTCCAGAACGCTGTTCCTGTAGATTCTGTAAACTTTTTCTGTGACTCCAGAACAACTTTTACAGAGTGTTGCTGCAGCAGGTTCTGGATTTGGTTCTAAATGCAAAGAAGAGGTTGAAAATAATTTATTTGGACTTTTATCTGTTAAATATCCAAGTTTTTTTTTTTACATTTTAAAAGACTTAACTTTTCTGGAGTTCATCTGTAATAAACTTCACTTTGTCTTTCATTTGACATTTTGAATCATTTTAAGGATCTTTTGGATCCTTCAGATGTGAACTGATCATTAGAATAAAGGTTAGAAAACTGGAAATTAGATTAAAGTTTCACTCTTGATTCTAATGTGAGATGCAGGAAGTTAGAAATCACTGAATCATGTTTTAATGCATCTTAAAGCTCAGATTTACTTTATAACTGACCTGAAACCCACTGAAAGCTTTTATGAAAGATTAAATGATGTATTTGAGACCTTCATGTTCGAAACTACGAATATAAACTTTTTATTATCAACAGCTTTAATGCTTTAAAACGTTGGGGGCGGAGCCTCACTGACCTCCTCTTTTCTCTGCAGCGTTACCTGAGGAACGTCTTCCGGGTGATGCTGTCGTCCTCCAGCTGTCCACTCAGAGCCGACGAAGACGGCATTTTCCGTCTGTCCAAACTCGACGTCTACGAGTTCTCGCCGTTCTTCAAGAAGGGTGTCTTCGAGTACAGCAGCCACGGCACCGGCTGAGCGGGCCGAGCGCCATCAGAGTCTGCAGAAACCTTCGTTAAACCAAAAAGAAGAAGAAGAAAGGCTTCTCGATGCCTTTTCCCCCTCTGGAGGTGAAGAAGAGGAGGCAGAACTCTCACAGCTTCATCATCGGCTCCCATCCTGAATGTTCCAGCTCTGGACCTCCAACATTTCTGCCTGCTGAGGTCTTTGGGTTCTGGGTGTTTGAAGTCTCCTGTTTACAAACTGCACGTTTTCAGTGTAGAAATAAATCAAACCGAATGTATCGACTCGCTCTTCTTCTTCAGGTGAAATGCTGGAAATCTCTGTGAGGAGCTCCGTCTTTAATAATCCAACAGATTTATCCTCCACCACTGTCCTGATTGGTGCATTTAAGGATCATGTGACGTTCCAAACACGCAAACAACAAAACATCAGTTTATGTTAAATAAACAGACAAAAATGTGAAAATCAGCTGATGGAGGTAGATCTGACTTTTGGATCAGCTCTGCGCTCTGACTGGATAACCACGGCCCCTTATTTGCATATTAGATGAGAATGTTGTTCAGCCAGCATCCACCCGCTGACTGTTGTCCTCATAGTTTCAGTTAAAGACACCCTTAAGGTGACAAATTCCTCTTTTTTTCCCCCACACTTTGACACAATTTTCTTTTTTCAGTAAGATTTAATTCAAATTCAAATTCAAAAATACTTTATTTATCCCAGAGGGAAATTAAATGTTGATGTAGCTCAATTAAATCAAGGAGTTATTATAGATGCTGATGGCTGTGGGCAGGAATGATTTCCTGTAGCGGTCCGTTTTGCATCCAAACTGAAGAAGCCTTTGACTGAAGAGACTCTGTTTTCTGATAACAGTCTCATGGAGAGGATGTTCAGGGTTTTCCATAATTCTCTTGATTTTATGCAAAATCCTTCTTTGCATTATTGTCTCCAGAGGTTCCACAGTCGTCCCCAGAACAGAACCAGCCTTCCTTATCAGGTTGTTGAGTCTTTTTAGGTCCCTGGTTCTGATGCTGCTGCCCCAACAGATGACGCAAGAGGAAATGACGCTCTCAACAACAGGCTTGTAGAAGATCTGCAACATCTTGTTGCAAACCTTGAAGGACCTTAGCTTCCTCAAGAAGTACAGTCTGCTCTGTCCTTTCTTGTAGATTGCTTCACTGTTGTGTCTCCAGTCCAGTCTGTTGTCCAGATGAACACCAAGGTATTTATATTCCTCAACCACCTCCACTTCTTCTCCCATGATAGAAACAGGGTTTGATCTGACCCTGTTTCTCCTGAAATCTACAATCATCTCCTTTGTTTTGTTAACATTCAAGATGAGATGATTGTTCCCACACCATGCCACAAAGCGGTCCACCAGCTCTCTGTACTCAGCTTCTTGTCCATCTCTGATACACCTGACCACTGCAGAGTCATCTGAATATTTCTGTAGATGACAGGAGTCTGACTTGTACTGGAAGTATGAAGTGTACAGAGTGAAAAGGAATGGTGAGAGTACAGTCCCCTGTGGTGCTCCTGTGCTGCTGATCACCTGGTTAGACACACAATTCTTCAGTCTGACAAACTGTGGTCTGTTTGTCAGGTAGTCATTAATCCAGGTGATTGTTGAGGCCTCCACCTGAGTCTTCTGGAGTTTCAGACGAAGCAGATCAGGCTGAATTGTGTTAAATGCACTGGAGAAATCAAAGAACATGATCCTCACAGTGCTGCCTGCTTTGTCCAGATGACAGTGGGTTTGTTGAAGCAGGTGTATGATAGCGTCTTCCACTCCAACTCCATGGCGATAAGCAAACTGCAGGGGGTCCTGATATGTGCTGGTTTGCTTACACAGGTGGGTCAACAGGAGTCTCTCCAGGACCTTCATGATGTGGGATGTCAGGGCAACAGGTCTGTAGTCATTGATGTCTGAAGGGTGAGTTTTCTTTGGTACCGGAACCAGACAGGATGTCTTCCACAACAGTGGTACCTTCTCTTGGGTCAAGCTAAGGTTGAAAAGGTGTTGCAGAATCCCACAGAGCTGCTCTGCACAGGCCTTCAGGACTCGGGGGCTGACACCATCTGGACCTGCAGCCTTGTTCCGGTTCAGTCTCTCCAACTGCCTCTTCACCTGACTTCTAGAAACAGAAAAGTGGGAGGGGGAGGCAAAGGGGACAGCAGCATCTCCTGATTTGTTTGAAGACAAACTAGTGGAAGCAGAAGAATCCATGACCGAGGTGGAGGTGGAGATGTTACAGGAAAGCTGTGGGTCAGAGGAGGGTGGGATGTCTCTTTGGCTGGGAACAGGAGGGGAGGATGGTGAGCTTGTTCCTGAACTGAACCTGTTGAAGAATGTGTTCAGCTCATTTGCTCTGTCCAGACTTCCACCCATCCGATCCTCCCTCTGCTTGAGGCCTGTGATCTTCTTCATTCCTGACCACACATCTCTGATATTGTTCCTCTGCAGTTTACTCTCAAGCTTCTTTCTATACACCTCCTTGCTCTCTCTGATCTTGACTTTGAGCTGCTTCTGTATACTCCTCAGTAACTCCCTGTCTCGCTCCCTAAAGGCTCTTTTTTTCTTGTTCAATAGTTCCTTTAGCTCACTGGTGATCCAGGGTTTGTTATTAGGGAAGCATCTCACTGTTCTGGTGGGGATGGTGTTGTCCACACAGAAGTTTATATAGTCAGTCACACACTCAGTCATGGCATTAATGTCCTCTCCATGTGGCTTACAAAAAGAAATCCAATCGGTTGCATCAAAACAACCCTGTAAGGCTTCTACGAGACAGGTCTACGAGACAGACCTTAAGCTCAGTAGCTGTAAGCTAGCAGCAGATGCTAGCAAACAATGCTTTCTCATCAACAGTGATGGACCAAGCCGGAGATGTACAGAGCGTAACTCGTAGTAATGCATGTGTACCGTTAATTACTGCGTTTAAACATTTTGGATATATTAACCTCATTAAACAATTGTACTCTGAGACCTACATCTTTATCAGAAACATGCCTATAATGTAACGTTAACACACCGAATGTAGCAGCGAGAGTGAGGAGAGGAAAGGAACTAAATAAATCCCAGGGTCGTGTTTCTGGGGAGTTTTACACCTGGTGACTTCAGATGCCCTGATATCTGCTCCCAGGAACAAGAAGAAGGGAGTTTTACTGAATATGGAGGCTTTAAGTAGAAAAACCTTCATCTCTCAGCAGCACGATGTCTTAAGAAAAATTACTTTGACAATCAGGCAAATTTAATGAAAAAAAATTGTTTTACTTAGTTGTTCAAGTATGGAAAATGAAATAAAAACAGCAGAAATGTCTGAATTTTCTTCAATAAGGACTCGTTTAAGAGATTAAAACTTCAATGTCCTGAACTGGGTGATCTTCTTATTTTAGTGTTTTCAGGTTGGAGCAACAGTAAACGTTTTATACTCTGCTGTCAAAAGGCTGCAGATGTGCTGCTTAACAGGAAGTTAAGGTTACAGGTCAGTCATCTTATGCTCATATCAGGTAACAAACAGGTGGTAAAAACACACAGTAATGTTAAAGAAGCAACGTTTCACAGGACGTGAGTGATGTAGCTGATGAGGTTTAACTGAACGAATTCTCTTTAAAGAATCCAAACGGCTCCAGTTAAAGGTTTACAGGGTAAACCCTCAGCAGCAGAACAGACTGACCTTCTGCACCCTCATTAACATGTTTACTGTCACACGTGGGATCCCTGCTGCTGTTTGACGCTCCATCATGTGACGATCCGGGCTTTCGCCTGACCGCAGTCACAGGAAAAAAAGTCACCTCAAAGAGCGACTTATTTAAACGTCCAAGTGTTCAGAGTCCACGGCGAGCGTTGGGTGTGTCAGCGTTCACCTGGAGGAGCTCAGTGTTTGGCTGTCGCTGCCTCCAGGATCTGCTTGGCGGGCCTGAACAGGAAGTCGTGCAGCGGGACGCCTGAATCCTGCAGCCTCTCCTTACAGCTGTGCAGCAGCTGCTCGTAGTCCTGCGGATAAGACGAGCACGTCGTCACCACCTGAGCTGCGGTGGCAGGAACCGCAGCGCCGTCGGTCACTCACCTTACACTCTCGATCCAGTTCCTCCTGCAGCGCGTCGATGGCGACCCGTTTGGACTCCAGAAGTTCCTGCAGACGGGAAACAGTTTGAGCTTCGACTGAAACTCTGAACTCAGACACGTCTAAACTCAGGAAACGTTAACTGTGATGTTTCTCAGGCTGTTGACTCTAAACTGACGCTCAGCCGCACCTCCAGCTTGTTAGCAGCATTGCTGCGCGCCGTCGGGTCGATGCTGGAGACCGACAGCGCGGCGCAGAGCTGCGCCTCCTTCTTCTCCAGAGTTTCTGTCAGCGCCGCCAGCTTCCTCTCCAGCAGCATCCTCTTCAGCCCGCTCCTCTGCTGCACGTCCAGGATGCTCTCCCTCTGCCGCCTCAGCAGCTCGTCGCGCTCCTGCTGGACCTGCCCAGGCGTTCAGGACCGTTAGCTCGCCACAAAGGCAGGTGGCAGGCAGGAAGGAAATCGGCTGCTGGAAGCGGTTTACCTGCTGGAAGGCCTGCAGCAGCAGCTCGTGCTCCACGGTCAGATCTCTGAGCTCCTTCTCCACCACCTTCACATGAGCGCGGTGTTTCTGTCCCACACAAACACGTCGGCAGCAGTTATTAAATTAGACAAACACGGCTCTGGTGTTAACAACAATAAACCTTTCAAAACACTCGGAGACAATAAAATCACAAATAAGAAATGTAAAGGACTGGATTGTGCAGTGGTAAGATTGCCACCTTTCATGTAGGTGACCTGGGTTCAAATCCCCTGCATGAAAGGTACTACATCCAGTAGGGGTCCTTAGGCAAGACCCCCTTCCACTACCTGCAAGTCACTTTGGATAAAAGCGTCTGCCAAATGCATAAACATAAAATGGGACAATGCAGTAGGAATTAAACAGGTGGGTCCTGAGAGAGTTAATATTTCTGGGGGAGCAATGTGGATGAGGCCGGACAGATGTGCAGGATCGAGGTTATGGGCGGCCGTGAATGTGTAAAGCAGGACTTTAAAGTTGATCTGTGACTTTACTGGGAGCCAGTGAAGCTGCTGCTGGGTTCTATAAAAATATTACCAAGAGAAATGTGGTAAATGATGAAAAGAAGGGGCCTCGGGACGGAGCCCAGTGGTGATGGGTGAACTGAGTGCTGCCTGGGAGGTAAGATTTAAACCAGTCTAAAGGTTGGACATTAATATATTGAGAAGAATTGTGTGGGTCGCAGAGGAATCAGCTGCCACGAGGAGGTCATTCAGGATGCTGAGACGCACCGCCACGCTGTCCTTGTTCTGCTCGTGTTCTTGCAGCCGTCTCTGCATCTCAGGCAGCTTCTGTTGGAGCGCACACAACTCCTCCGTCAGAAGTGTGTTCTCCTGCCGAGCTGCTGAAAGCTGTTTGCTGACCCTCGCCTCCTGCTTCTGCACCTGCCCCAGCTCCTCCTGCCAGAACACAGATGACATCAGAGCAAACATCCATCTGTCGTGTTTTAAGAGGTGAGACGACGTTAATGAGGTTAATATATCCAAAATGTTTAAACGCAGTAATTAACGGTACACATGCATTACTACGAGTTACGCTGCGTACATCTTCGGGTTAGTCCATCACTGTTGATGAGAAAGCATTGTTTGCTAGCATCTGCTGCTAGCTTACAGCTAGATGCTAAACTATTTCCCTCTGGGATCAACAGAGGAACTATCTGTATCTGTATATAAAGCTGGAGCTGATGAGGAGACAAACCAACAGACATTTAGACCCAAGTCTGTCTCATAAAACAGCATTTCTGAACTATTTTTCATCACAGCTGTTGGTGTCTCCCACCTTCAGCTCCTTCAGCTGCTCCTGCAGTTTGTTCTGAGCAGTAGAAAAATACTCCTCCGCCCCTCGCAGCGCCCGGTCGTGATCCGCCGTCAGAGACGCCACGCGACTCTTCATTTGGCTCTCCAGCTCGCCGACCGCCGTCCTCCTCCTCTTCTCCTCCGCCTCAATCAGAGACTGCATCTTCTGGTGATTCTTCACCTCTACGTCTGACAGGGAGGAGGAGGAGGGTTTGTTTAGGATGAGGGTTAAGAGAAAGGAAGGAGGATGGAGGGAAGAAAAGGAAAAGATCAGGAAATAAAAAAGTAAAGAAGTGAATTTAACTGGTGCTCAGGTTTCTTACCTCGGAACCTGCGGTCATAGTGGTTGTTCAGCTCCATCAGCTCCACCTGGTGTTTCTGGTGAGGAAGAGGAGGCCGTCAAGTGAAGGAACTAAACCTCAAACACGAGGACTAAAGACAGCGAACGCCTCACCAGCTTCAGCTCCTTGACGCAGCCCTCGTTGTGGAGCTTCTTTTCGCGGCGCTCCGCCTGCAGACCCTGGACGTCTCTGTGCAGCGCCAGCTCCGACTCCGTGTGCTGGTTCTGGACCAGCGAGGAAGATGAGACGCCGTCCATCTTGAGCTCGGAGACGGTGTTGTGCTGCTCGGACAGGACGTGCTTCAGCTTCTGCTTGTATACCTGAAAATCGACGAGCAAACGAGACTTCGTTCAGACGTGGTGATGTAACGGTGGAGGAAGGATGTGGGCGGGGTCTATGTTGAGTTAAAGTTACATTTAGAGCAAAGGGATAGGGTCAGAGCCAGATGTTCAGAGGATTTCTACATTTTCAATATAAACGGGAGGAAGAAGCTCAGATGACATCTGAAAAACCAGCTTTTTCTCTGGTGTCACGTACACCTGCTGACTCAGGTCAACACCACTCTGTAGTGTATAAAGAGACCTTCAACAAGTGGATTTTGGACTCCGTTTCTGAACTTTGGACCAAAGTGACTGAACATGAAAAGGTGTCAAACAAACAGGAATCAGATCAAACTCCTGAGCTCTTTAATAAAACAAGTGGTGACATTCTGTTGTTCTCTTTACTTTAAGTTTGGGCATTAAAGTTAATGTGAGGTTCTGAAATGTTGTATTTCATCGGGACCATCCTGGTTAAAGAGAACATTAAATATCTATATTTAGAATAAAGTTAGATTCAGTTCATGTTAAAGTTCAGATGAGCTCATTGTGATGTCAGAGTCAGGTTAACACGAGCAGCTCACAGAGATCTCCACTCGGTGGCGCTCCTCGGCCTCCTCCCTCTGCCGGCTCCTGTTCCTCAGCTCGGCCTCCGACTCCTCCAGGTTCCTCTTGGAGATCTCCCAGAAGGCCTGCAGCTTGTCCCTCTCCAGCTGGAAGTAGCTCCTCTCCTCCCGCTCTCTGTCCAGCTCCTCTCGGAGGCGAACGATGTGCTCCTCCAGCTGCAGGTTCAGACATCAAACATCCCACAAACAGCTGAGCCCACCAAACATGAACATCCAGAGACGGATAAATCAGGTCTGACTGTCAGTGTTCTTATTTAACCCCAAAACAGACACTTAAAATCTGGATTATTCACCATCTGAGTGTTTACAGATCTATAACTCACTGAGAAAAAGGCTCATAAAGACGCCTTGAATCCAGTTTGTCTGCCCACAACATTAATAATAAACAGACATTTAACGTGTTTAAATCTGGATTCTTTTAAAGATCCAAATCAATAATAAAGAAATATAACTGCTGACTTTTATTTATTTAACTTAACAAACATCTCCAACACATGAAATATTGTCTAGGATTTTATGGACTGAAAACAGACTTTTAACATGTTTAAATCTGGACTTTCTTCCTGTTCCTCAGTGTAATGTAAAATCACAGTTAAATTCACAGATTTCAGGCAAGTTTAGTGATTTTTTACCAGAATATAACACAGACTAACCTTCTGAGGTTAAATTTATGCACGTGTTTTATAAATGTTTTAAACTAGATAACCAAATATTTCCTTTAAATTAAACCAACCTTTATTATACTGCATAAAGTATTTTTCTATTCTTTCTGCAGTTTGAATCTTTACAATTAACTTAAAAGCAAATGATTATCCTCAGAAAACAATTACAGACTGTAATATATAATAAAAATTACACACTTAAAATGGTATTTTAACTTTATTTGTTTTCAAATTTTGTTTATTTTATTTATGATGTGACATATTTTAATCTTAAATAAAAAAACAGCACTGATGCTAACGTTAGCTCCAGTTAGCCGCGTTAGCATCGATTAGCAGCTCTGACCTGGTCCTTGGACATCTCCTCCGTGGACAGACCGTCCACCACCGCAGGCAGCTTCCCCTTCCCGGCATTCTTGCTTTTACTCTTACTCTTCGGTGACTGAAGCAAAAAAAACCACACCGACATTCACACTGTTAAAGCCGTCCAGTTAGCTACGTTAGCTTCCCGGGCTAACTGTCCCCTAACGGACTAGCTCTCTGAGCTAGCTGATGCTAAGCTAACGTGCTAACAGCCGCCTCACAGCATGATAGTTAAACAAGTTAGGGATTAAATAAAAGTTGTTCTCACCATCGTTTCACAGCCAGCTGCTTCACCGTGCAGGAAGAAGATGATAGAAACGATCTGATCCCTCTGTTTTCTAGCTAAGGACGCCAATGTAAACACAAGGGGTTACCATGACAACGCGGTCACGTGACGGCCTGAAACTTTTAGTTTTAAAAAGTTCTGCATAATTTATCCTTCTATGATCAAAATAATGAAACATAATACCGTGATAATGAGTAATTATCATTTCACAGCAGATTATTCTGATTAAAAACTATTTCCCGGTTTCCTCTGATTTCAAAGATTTGAGTAAGTTTGAGCTTCTTGAAGGAAGCAACATCATACGATGGAGTATTACGATGGAGTATTGCATTCACTTAATAATAAAAAATTCACTACGCTATCTCATAATTACGAGATAAGATCTCAAAATTACGAGATAAGATCTCAAAATTACGAGATAATTATCTCATAATTACGAGATAAGATCTCAAAATTACGAGATAGTATCTCATAATTATGAGATAATTATCTCAAAATTACGAGATAAGATCTCATGAGATGATATGTCCGCTGATAGACTCAGCAGCTTTAGTTCGACTAGTGTCTGACTGATTTGCAAGACAATAATGGATGTCTCTCGTGGAATTTGTTTTTATTTTCCTTCTTGGCATGAGGCATTGGGAAATATTAGCATTTCTCAGGATGGATGGGATTAAAATAAGCATGTCAACGCTACAAAGGCGACTGAAATCGTTGGGGTTGTACAGGAGGAAAGCCCAATCTGACCTGGAAGTTGCGCTCTTCGTGCAAGAGCAACTAAACCAATATGGTGTGTTGCATGGCTACAGATTCATGCATTTGAAATGCATCCAGGCTGGCTTAGTAGTTAGTCAGTACACTGTTCGGGTTCTACTGAAGATTAGTTCGGTAAAGTTGGAAAGATATTGGCAGATTCGGACTTCCGGGATCAATAACTCAGAAGAGAGACGTTGTTAAAACACAAAACAAGAATATTTCCAATCGTAGTAAGACAGACAAGGAGCTACAACCTAGGCGGTTTCGAACACAGCCAGTGGCTTGTGCTTGTGCTTGTGCTTGCATCTTGCGTTACCGACTATAACGCAAGACGCAACGCAAGCCCTTGCGCGGTTGCAAGCCCCCCCTTGCGTGCTTGCGTGTGTCACCTCAATTTTCTAAACTTTACGCAAGACGCGAGCACAAGCCACTGGCTGTGTTCGAAACCGCCTACTACTTGAAAACGGCACTCATCGATCTGACAGTATGCAGAGCGTTTACACACAGTGCACTTCACTCCTGTCCGAGCCCAAATCAGCCAGCCTGAAAAGCTGATTTCCCTTAAGCTATAAACTCTGTAAATATATAACTTTAGCAACATTTGAAACATTTTCAGGCGAGAAAGTAGTCGTTTAGACCCCCAAGGTGTTGAAAATCTGACAAAATACCGGCTATTTACAAGAAGAAGAAGAAGCATGAATCCAGTCGAAGAGGTCCTGGCGGTGAATTTCCTTTCATCGTAGTAGGCTTGTCATTGAAAAAACCCGCTACTCCACCTACTGTCCTGGCGGTGCATCGCCACGCAGCACACGCAGCACACGCAGCACACGCAGCACACGCAGCACACGCAGCACACGCAGCACACGCAGCACACGCAGCACACGCAGCACACGCAGCACACGCAGCACACGCAGCACACGCAAGCGCCGACAAAGCAAAATGAAGTATAAACGTCTCGAGCCATTAACATACGCGCAAGACGCAAGGGCCAGGGCCGTAACCAGGATTTTTCAAATACCGAGGTCAAATATTGCGATAAATCTTATTTGACAAAAAAAACATCCTAATATGTTGACTTTTTAAAATACAGTTTGGAAATGTGAATAAACAGAGGTAAATCACAAGCCCATCAAGGAGGTGAATATGTAGGTGAACAAGTTTATTATAACAATGTGATCACAAAAGTAGAGTATTTGAGTGAGTGAGTGAGTGAGACTCAGTTCTTCCCCTTTCTTCCTCTACTGACTCTCTCTGTTCTCATTCTCATCCTCTCCTGTGTCATCTGTTTTAAAATATCATCATCAGCATCACCATTAATATTATTGTTATTATTAATATTACATTATTATTGTTATTACTATTGTCACCATCATCACCATGCCTGTGCATGACCCACTAAAAGGTCAAATGAATGAGTTGGGCTATTGGTCTAACCGATGTGCAAAATTTTAGACACCATTTGCAATAAAATCCAAATAGTTCATTTGGAAAAATGCAATCATTTTACCTAAGTAACTGGTTGAATCCACCCACTAAATTAACATCGTAGAATGTGCCAAACAGACCACAAGATGTTGGCTGTATTTTAGATGTATAGTCTCAATTCAATCCATTCACTCAACACAGAGAAGACATAGGTATCATGCTGGGCCTGACAACTAGATAAATGCTGGTAAAACTTGGCTTCATAATGCACCATGAGCAGCACAACTAACCTCAAGATTGTGTCATATGAGAGAGTACACGGGGTATTTCATTCTGTTATTTTGCCCCGTGTGCATCATCAACTGTTTTAAGTAAAATGAAAAATATAAGTTTCTGACCCAGTTTCTATTAGTCTGCTTTATTTACATGTAGGAAGCCATATAGCACTGAACAAAACTGTAGCTAGTGAGGCTGAATGACCATTAGCCACAGTTGGCACAAAACTGTCAAGCCCTGATTAAAAAAAAAAAAAGTTAGCTTAACAGCCCAAGCCGTGTCACGATTCCCAATAATTTCATTACAGGTCGCTACTTTTTTTTTTGGAAAATCGAATTGAGAGAGAGATTTGTGTGCAGTGTGTTTGTGCCGACTGGAAAACGAAATAATAACCAAGGGGCTTTGTGACTGTTGCTTGAAATGCTGAGGACAATGATCTAGCATCCTCCTATTCCTAGCCGCGCTTTGAACGCATATGAACATTATGAACTGTCACTCATTCTCACTGGCGATTGGCGAAATGAACTCACCTCCTTCTCTCTTTCTTTTCCCCTGGCCAGTTGGCTTTCCAAAGCTGAGTTTAGTTTGTTTAGTAGATTTCTTCATCTTGCTTCCATAGCTGACTTTCGCGTCGAAGCTGTGTAATATGATAAACATGTTTCCAATGGCGGCGTAAAAAAAAAAAAGAAAAAGAAAAAAAAGTCGGGTGGCGTTTTTCCGCTCAGTTTTAAAATATAACGTGATGATAAAGGGATTATGTGGTCATGACCTGTGTGTCCTCAATGCTGGTTACGGCACTGGCAAGGGCAGTTAAAAGAAGTATAATTCAGCCTTTAACTTTCATCAAAACGAGCCATCCTCGGAGCCACACCAATAACTTTAGTGTTTATGTGCAGCCGGCTGTGAGAGCAGCGAGCAGGGACCGTCTACAAAGTGCAACCCAAGAGAGACATTACAAAAAATAATCAATAAATATCCAATAACTTCACTAGGATACAGTGTAGTGTCACCAAACTCACTACACACTTCACTGGTCTCCTACAGATTACACTACAACTCTTGGTTTGAAAAAAATAATAATTTTTCATCATTTCTGGGAATTTTTCTTATAGTGATGGGATTCTCGCCTCTTTTTCGTGATGCGGCTCTAATGGCTCTTTTTACTGTGGAGAGCCGGCTCTTTCGGCTCCCAAACGGCTCCCCATATATATTTGATACATTATTAAGTCATTAATAGCTTAAACCTAATTTTATAACATTTTGTTTCATTATTGACATTGTTAAGCACTTATGATGAGTAAAAATGCTGCATAACAATGCTTTATAAATAAAAGTTTTATTATAACCAATTAAATTATCACAAAATAGCACCACTTCCACAAAAATAACTTAAAATAAATTAAACAGTTATAAATACAAACACGGTTGACACAGGACAGCAGAGGAAAGGAATCACCTTATTAATTGAAAGCTGTGTGTGATTGGTCAGATGTGTGGAGCACACGCTTGACATGAGGGCAATGGAAACCGAGGAAAAAAAAACTCCGTCTAGCACTGGCAGCAGCAGAGCAAAACGCGCAAGGAGAGGGAGAAGGGAGAGACAGTGAGGCACCGAAGGACAAAAAAAACTATGTGGGGAAAAAACTGTCGGCTCTGTGGCACTTGCAGAGCACAAGTGCAACGACAGGGAGGCGGAGAGACGGCGAGATACTGAAAGAAAAAAAAACGGCTCCCAAATAGGATCCCACAACGGCTCCCATTGTGGAGCCGGTTCCTGTCGTTCACTTCAAAGAGCCGGCTCTTAGAGCCGGATCGTTCGCGACCGACACATCACTATTTTCTTAGAAGTATTAATCAATAACTTCATGATGATACAGTGTAGTGTCACCAAACGCACTACACATGTCACTTGTCTCCTACAAATGCAAACTGCTCGATGTGGCTTTAATGAACACAGAGGCTGTTCACACTAGTGATGGGAAGTTCAGCTCTTTTCCGAGAGCCGGCTCTTTTGACTCGGCTCCCAAAGAAGCGCCGGCTCTTTCGACTCCCGAACGGCTCTTTATTTAGGATCTTTTGTAGCCTATATTTTACCTTAACTTTGCAAAAAAAAAAATCATGGTTTATGTGTTGAAAACCCTTTTGCTTTCAGTGTTTTTATGAGAGACCTTATAATTGCCTAATTCTTTGCATTTATTCTGTGACAAAAACCACTTTTACATTTGTTTATTTCAATTAAACTTTTTTATTGCACAAATTAACATTAAACTTCAAACACATCCACAGAACAGAACCAAACTCAAGCTAACATTAATAATGTCCTCAATTAAACTTTTTTATTGGACAAATGAACCAAAAAATTTCAAACAAATCCACAGAACAGAACCAAAACCAGAACCAAACTCCTTAATTCTCACGTGAATACCGCATGCTGGTCACCATGCTGGCCAATCATAACAAAGCTCTGTCAACCAGAGCTGGGACTGAGCACTGAAAGTGAAACCTAAGCAGCGAATGGAAAAAAACTTGGAGTCGGCTCTCACTTGATGCAAGCCGGCTCTTCTGATTCACTACAAAGAGCCGGCTCTCAGAGCCGATGCTTGTGCGCATGACCCATCACTAGTTCACACCTGCTGCTGACATGAGTCCCGGCTGATCTGATCACAGGTGGAAAGCACTAAATACAGGTGTGAACGCATTCAGATCCGATGGCTCAGACCACATTCAGACACTTGTGACACTTGTGTCCACATTCTTAGAACAGTGTGAACATAAATCCATCCTGGGCCACATTGAAGGACCTACTGACCTGACAAGACTCCACACAAGCAGTTCAGGTTCCACCAGGATGTTTTCTGGGAAAAATACATTGTGTAAAAGCAGCGTCCTGAATTCATGTGTGAATGATGATATAGTTGAGTTAGTGAACGTTTCAGTAATTTTATAGAAACATCAGTCGACCTGCTGATGTCCTGTTTGTTCAACATTAAATATTCATTCTTACTGTTGCCTTAAAACTCAGATTTTTATAATAAAAGTAAAAACTGTCAAATATTCTAAAACAAAAATCTAACATTGTGGTGAATAATGAGGCAAAACTAACTGCAGCTGACATCAACTGAATGGTCTCAGTTGAAGTGAGCTGCAGAGAAACACAACATGCTGATACTCAGTGTGAAGCTTTGACTGGAAACACACAGAAAAACAACATCCTGGAAGAATGGCAGCTTCCATCTTTAAAGGAATGGAAGAGGAAGAAGTTTCCAAGGAATTAGTTAGAAGAGTTTCAAACAGAAACTGACTGAATCCATGAATCTGAAAAGGTGTTTCTGAGTGAAACAGACTGACATGAACAGACTGAACTATCTGTTCAACAGGGATTCTCTGACAGGAGGACACTCTGTATACTCAGCACAGAGACACTGAGGAACCAGGTGAACCGAACCAGAATCCAGGATGCAGAGGTTCTTCAGTGAATGTGGTGCTGAAGGTGTGGAGGTGGATCAGAGTGTCAGAGGAGACTCTGTAGAAGGACAGAGTGCCAGCAGGACGGTCCACATACACTGCTGCTCTGTTAGAGACAGAGGAGGAGGAGGAGGAGGAGGAGATGATTGTTCCTCTCTTATTGTGACAGACAGAGTAACCTTCATCAGAGCAGCTCAGACTCCAGGACTGATTGTTCCATCCAAGCAAACAGTCAGTGCCTCGTCTACTGATTCCTCTGTAACTCACTGATATATAAACTCCTCCTCTCCACTCGACCTCCCAGTAACAGCGACCAGTCAGAACGTTTCTACACAGCAGCTGACACAGGCCATCAAATCTGTCTGGATGATCAGGATAGGACTGAACCTCCTCCACACATGTCACTTTTGTGTTGTAGTAAGACAGTTTCAGGTTTCTGTTCACTGTGTTTGTGTCGATTATGAGTTGGCAGGAATCTGATGGAGAGAACAAACACAGTTCAGCTGCAGTTATTGATCTATCATCTGTTCACTTTGATCAATGAGTGATGTGACAGTGTGAAGATGGCTGGATGTCATGAATCAGATGAAGAACACACTCACACTTCCTCAGACCTGGTGTCAGCCATCGTTCTCCAGCAGGCTCCACCCTGAAAGGAGGAGGGGGGTCAGAGCAGCACCGTCTGCATCAAACATGGACATTACATGGCTCTCACACACATTGTTCTACACTGAGAAAGGAACAGTCCAACATCTGGATACATCCACTGGAATGAAGTACCTGGAAACTAGGATGAAAGCTGTCTGATCAACACTGACAAAAACAAACTGCTTCTTTCAGGCATCTTTTCCTGATCTGAGCCAGAGCTGCAACCTCTCTTCTTGGATTATTAGAGCTGTTGTTAAAGCTAACAGCACAACAGTGGTGAGTGTACCAGTACAGCTGCTTTTAATTCATGCTACAGAGTTATCTCAGCTAGAAAACATGGTTAGCTTGTGTCCTCCAGGTTGTTCTCTGCTTCATTCAGTCAGAGTTCCACGTCCTTCATCAGAGACTGATCAGCAGCACAAATGTTCAGAGTAGAACTGCAAAGATGGCCAATCCTTTCATATCTTCCTGTTGGAAAGCTGACGTGGAAGCACGGCAGACTGACTGCGATGAGCTACAGCAGCAGGTTACCTCCACAGGACCCGAAAAGCAACAAGATACGTCTGTCAGAAACATTCAATCTGCAAACACAAACACAAATGGAAAGAAAGGCTCTGTTTCTGCACAGAGCATGGATTATATGAAGATACCAAAGAATAAAAAGGAAGATTTTAAAAATGATGTGCAGAATATAAAATGGGATGAATTAATGAAATCAGATAATCTGGACTTTACTAGCCAGTATTTTGTGGATAAACTGCATAAACGTATTAAAGAATTTTCAAAAATGTCTAGAAATAAAAATAAAAGGGCTTCCCTTCCGTGGATAAATGAAAGTATACTTCAAATGATGAAAGAACAAGATCAGATCCTAAAAGCATCATTGAAGTCTAAATTGACAAGTGACAGACTTAAATTTACATTAATAAGGAATAAGGTGACAAAAGAACTTAGAAAAGCCAAGGCAAATTACTTCCTTGAGATAATAGTAAATAATAAGGGAAACTCTAAAATGACATGGCAGCAAATAAAGAAACTATCTGGACAAAACAATGCTAGAAAACAGATCGAACTGAGAATTAATGACACTAACAAATGAGGCAATGGATGTAGCTGAAGCATTAAATCATTATTTTGTAGATTCGGTAGCTACCATTGCCAACAGTTTTTCCTTAAACCAGCAATATGATATCAAGGAACTAATACCAGGACCCAAGGAACTAATACCAGGACCCATTTTTAATTTTGAAAGAGTCTCTGAAGCGCAAGTATTGAAAGTGATTGATTCACTCAAACCTAAATCTTCAAAAGATGTTTATGAAATGGACTCTGCTATGATCAGGGAGTGTGCAGGTTCATTGATTAAACCAATCACACATATTGTAAATATTTCTCTGACTCAGGGTCGAAGGAGCTTCCCTCAATATTGGAAGCCTGCAGTTGTTGTTCCTATCTTTAAGAATGATGACCCGCAGTTAGTTTCAAATTATAGACCAATAAGTATTCTCCCTGTTATGTCCAAAGTCATAGAAAAGTTAGCGGCGGACCAACTAATTCTTCATCTAAATTCTAGCCAACTCCTACATCCGATGCAACATGGATTTAGGGCACACCACTCAACAGAAACGGCAACTGTTTATTTTGTTGAAATAGTTAAGTCTTTGATAGACAGAGGGGGCGTGGTTGGGGCAATATTTCTGGATTTACGAAAAGCGTTTGATACAGTTAATCATAATATTCTTCAGTCAAAATTTGTTCAGTTTAATTTTTCTCAGTATACATCTAACTGGTTTAAATCATATCTTACGAATCGCTCTCAATGTGTTAAAATACAAAATACAAGATCCTCCTTTAAAGATCTTGTAACAGGGGTACCCCAAGGCTCAATTTTGGGTCCAATTCTTTTCAGTCTTTATATAAATGACCTTCCATCTGTGTGCCAAGGCAGTGAGATCCTCATGTATGCAGATGATACTGTCATTTTTATTAAAGGTAAAAATCACTCTGAGGTTGCAGTACAGCTGACAAAAGTAATGATTAATGTTTCAAATTTGTTGAATAATTGTCATTTACAACTTAACACTTCTAAAACTGTAGCCATGTTCTTTGCTAAAATAAAAAAATCTTATACAGAGCCTGATGTTTTCATTTCAGGGCAGAGAATTCAAATTGTAAATTAATATAAATATTTAGGCACTATTTTGGACAGTAACCTGACTTTCAAGCAACATGTTAAAAAGGTGAGTAGGATCACAAACTTTACACTTAAAATTTTTAGGCATCTTAGAAATTATATGTCAACAGAGGCTGCAAAAATGTACATGTTCTCTCTTATAATGTCACATGTTAATTACTGTCTACCAACATGGGCCACTGCAAACTCCACGACATTAAAGCCGATAATATCTTTATATAAACAAGCTGTCAAGATTTTAGATAAAAAACCAAGATCTTTTCATCACTGTCCAATACTTAACAAATATAGGCTTCTAAGTTGGAACAATCTTGTTATGTTTAAAAATTGTTGTCTTGTATATCAAATCCGACACAGCTTAGCTCCACCACCACTCTGCAGCCTGCTGCAATTTAGATCATCTGCAACCAGTGTTACTAGAGGGGCTGCTAGAGGTGATTGTGTAGTGCCTTACAAGAAATCAACTTTTGGTCAGTCAGTTTTCACTTATAAAGCAGCTGGTCAGTGGAATACAATCCCACAAAACATAAGAGAGTCCAGTTCTTATTGTTCATTCAAATTCAAATTAAAGAAATGGCTGATAGACAACCAACTCTGTCAGCATTAGTGTATGAGATTAGAGGGGTTTTGTGTGTGTGTGTGTGGGGGGGGGGTATCTTTTGTGAATGTGTGTGTGTTGGGTTTGGGTGGGTTGTAGACAGATGTGTTACACGTCTGTTTTTTATATGTATTGTAATTGTTTTATTTTTGTTTTGCTTGCTTTTTTGCTGTAATTTATTCTTTTAATTATTAGGTAATTTTGCCATGCTCCTTCTGGCAGGGGGACTACCAATGGAAACTAGCCTTTTGGCTATAATTGGGTGCATTTACATTTTCTTTGTGAAATGTCAATTAGTGTACACTGTCCCTCTATAACAAATAAAGTTAATAATAATAATAATAATAATAAAAAGCACAGTAAAAGATCCTGAAGATTCAAATGCTTCTCATTTCCTGAGCTGATCATTAGAGACTGAGTGATGTTAGTGTCTCTGACCCAGGGGATGGAGCAGTGATCACTAACACCACAAACTCCAGAGGCAGGGCATCTGTGTGCTCCGTCAGTCGGTCTGATGTCATGTGGAGCTCAGAGGATTGTTGAAGTTTGCTCTGGTGGCTTTATCTCTGAGCTGAAACACATCCAGTTCCACACACTGTTCTCTGAATGTGTTGGAGCTGTCAGAGAGCCGGTCCAGGGGAAGATCCCCATGATTATCAACTCACAGGAGGCACAAAGTGACTCATTTATTAATCTGTAAAAACACGGGAATGTGCACACCTGTACACAAACTCTGAGCCATGTGTATGAGCCTTTAGGAGACACAGATGGTGAGGTGGTGGAAAATAGACCTGAGAGTCTCTCATAGAACAAATATTCAGAGCAGCTGTTATTTAAAGCACCAGAACTGTTCCATAGTAAACTTTCAGCTGTAAAAGGCAGAAGCAAACTTAAATCATGGATCACATTCATCTCATTACTGAGTCAGCGCCATCTCATCATCCAACTTTGAAAGCCCTGACTGCAGAGGAGACGTTGGACTGACACTGGTGGTCAATATTAGCTGTGAATATACTGAGTCCTTTTCACATCAACCACGTTAACCGGGCTAACTGATGACACCATCATCATCTCAACACACACACTCTGCATTGTCCAGTCACCTCCCTTGTGTGTCTTACCGACTGTAAACGGACAAAGTCTGGACAGAAACCCAGTGACAGCTCTCACAGTCATCCTGACTCATGAGTCCATATCAGAACGCAGCGAGCAAAACCTCAGGAGCCTGAAGAAGGAAACAACTTGTGCTTTCCTGTCAAATCCCTCATTTCAAATCCTATCAGGGTGAGGGGTTCCACTGACTCTCACCTTCATTTTGATCAGGTGTTTGCAGGTGATTGAAGGAAAACGATAAATGCTGCAATGACACTCGTGTGTGATGTTGCTCAGAGCATTGGCACCAATGAATAACAACATGGATGAAAGAATTCGGATGGAACGAGTGTTCAAATTGCTTCCTTCTGCAAATGGACCTTGATGTCTGTCTCATCTAAATTCACTTTCTGGGTGTGTTGCTGTGATCAGGAGCCTCCAATCAGCAGGAGCTGAGCATCAACATGTATGATGTGCTCTGCAACCACCATTTATGGTTAAACCTGGGCGTATGGAGGGAGGGACACAACTCTAATCCATATGTGCACATTTCCACGTGGACTGTGATTTATAAAGGGAACTTTACCTGAACGTGCACACAGTTTTATAAACCTTTGTGCTAAGCTAGGCTAACATGGCCTGGACCCATCTCTGCAAATGAATCAGAGTCAGAGACCAAAAGGATGTTTAAATGACAGACTGTTCCTTTAACATGCAGATACCTGTCCAAACTGAATCAACTCTGACCAACAGACCCTTCTCACTGTTGTTCCTGCAGATGTTCTCCTTGGAGACCTCAAATATCTGCTGTTTCTGTCCAACCAGTGTTTCTGCTGGGCAAAGGAAACAGGCTCCTACATGTGTGATTGTTCATGTAACACTCAGCAGGAAGCAAAAGCACAGGGATGAGTGCAGGACAGAGAACATGTTCCCTGCTCTTCCTCCTCTATATCAGACATTGTGAGGCTGCAGCAGGCCTCTCCATACCTGAGTTTGTGTGGATCCTTCAGTGCAGCCCTCAGCAGCTTCCCTCCTGAGTCTCCTGGATGGTTGTAGCTCAGGTCCAGCTCTCTCAGATGGGAGGGGTTGGAGGTCACAGCTTCAGCCAGAGAAGCACAGCCTTCCTCTGTGATCAGACAGCCTGACAGGCTGCAGACACAGAGCAACACAACTGGTGTCTGTTTCATTTTATTCATCTGAGTTTCTCACATCCATCCATCCATTTTCTAACCCCGCTTAATCCAACTAAGGATCGTGGGGGGCTGGAGCCTATCCCAGCTGTCATTGGGCGAGAGGCCAGCAGATCGCCAGTCCACCAGAGACAAACAACCATGCACCAAGTTTCTTAGATGTTAAATCAATTTAAATGAGGAACTGTTGATAATGTAGCTTCATTAAATTGAATGAGTTTCAACAACAAACCATTTTATTCAGTTGATGTGATTATTTGAATTTAAATGTAACAGATGTTATTGCATCACAGAGACTGCATGAAGCTGAAACAGCAGAGAATCCTGACCTGAGAGCTTCCAGGTTACAGATTGAACTCTTCAGTCCATCAGACAGCTGCTTCACTCCTGAATCCTGCAGGTCGTTGTTACTCAGGTCCAGTTCTGTCAGCCTGGAGGACTGGGAGCTGATAGCTGAGGACAGAGCTGCACAGCTTCTCTCTGAGAGGTTACAGACACTCAGTCTGAGGAGGGAATAACAGGAAAAAGGACAAAGAACAGCTGTGATCCAAATGAAACGGCTCGAATGCTGCATAAAGACTGAAAGACCATCTATATCACCTCCTGATATCAGGTTTATAACCTTGTTTTCCATGTGGTGGTTCTTAAATGCTCAAAACACGGTGAGTGAAACAAGGAGTCAACATGGTGGCGAAGCATTTGAACCTTGGAACTGCAGTTTCTCAGTGACAAAGTCTCAAAATCTGTTGTCTATCAGCACATCATCATCTTTGTGATAATGTAATTATCTCACGCCACTGGTGTGCACTTGTTTCATTTCACCCCAGAGTGAGAGTCTCTACGACTGTTTTGCTGATCTTGTTTTTAATTGAGTCTCATCTGCTGCACTCCCAGATTATATGGCTCCACTGTGTGTGATGAAGGTGAGAAGAAACACTGAGTGGAGATATACACCATCATATAATCCACATTACATTACACATCCAACATTGTTTTACTGCATGATATCGATTGTTTAGGTTAGTTAAGCCAGAAAACCAGAACGGATTAATCTACTTCATTGATCAAGGCACCTGGCAGCTGTTTTATCATTAAATTAAGACAGAATTATATCAACTCTCAGTTTAAAAGGTTAATTAATCCTGACCTGAGAGCTTCCAGGTTACAGTTTGGACTCTTCAGTCCATCAGACAGCTGCTTCACTCCTGAATCCTGCAGGTCGTTGTTACTCAGATTCAGTTCTGTCAGGCTGGAGGACTGGGAGCTGAGAGCTGAGGACAGAGCTGCACAGCTTCTCTCTGAGAGGTTACAGCCACTCAGTCTGAGGAGGGAATAATGAGATAAATCTGTGACTTTCTCTCCTATAAAAACAGCAGCAGTATACACATCCCTCTATATCTGTACTCACAGAGCTTTGTTGGAGGCTTTGACCACTGGCAGCAGCCTCAGAAGAGCCTCCTCTGAAGCAGAGTATTTCTTCAGGTCAAACTCATCCAAATGTTTTCCTGATGACAGTAAGATGAAGCCCAGAGCTGACCACTGAGCAGGAGAGAGATAATCTGTGGAGAGACTTCCTGAACTCAGGGACTGTTGGATCTTCTCCACTAGAGAACGATCATTCAGTTCATTCAGACAGTGGAACAGATTGATGCTTCTCTCTGCAGACAGATTCTCACTGATCTCCTCCTTTATGTAATCGACTGTTTCCTGATTGGTCTGTGAGCTACTTCCTGTCTGTGTCAGCAGGCCTCGTAGGAGCCTCTGATTGGTCTGCAGGGAAAGACCCAGGAGGAAGCGGAGGAACAGGTCCAGGTGTCCATTTGGACTCTGTAAGGCCCTGTCCACAGCACTCTGATGGAGATGTTTTAGATTAGGTTTGTTAAATATGTTTGACCACTCAGAGGTTGTTTTTTGTTCCACCATCAGGTTGACTCCAGAGTTGATGAAGGTCAGATGCACATGAAGAGCAGCCAGAAACTCCTGAACACTCAGATGGATGAAGCAGAACACCTTCTCCTGGTACAGCCCTCTCTCCTCTCTAAAGATCTGTGTGAACACTCCTGAGTACACTGAGGCTGCTGAGATATCGATGCCACACTCTGTCAGGTCTGATTCATAGAAGATCAGGTTTCCTTTCTGCAGCTGCTCAAAAGCCAGTTTTCCCAGAGACTCAATCATCTTCCTGCTCTCTGGACTCCAGTGTGGATCCGTCTCAGCTCCTCCATCATACTTGACCTTCTTCACTTTGGCCTGAACCACCAGGAAGTGGATGTACATCTCAGTCAGGGTGTTGGGCAGCTCTCCTCCCTCTCTGGTTTCCAACACATCCTCCAGAACTGTAGCAGTGATCCAGCAGAAGACCGGGATGTGGCACATGATGTGGAGGCTTCGAGATGTCTGGATGTGGGAGATGATCCTGCTGGCCTGCTCCTCATCTGTGAATCTCTTCCTGAAGTACTCCTCCTTCTGTGGGTCAGTGAACCCTCTGACCTCTGTCACCATGCCAACACAGCCAGGAGGGATCTGATTGGCTGCTGCAGGTCGTGTGGTTATCCAGAGGCGAGCAGAGGGAAGCAGCTTCCCCCTGATGAGGTTTGTCAGCAGCACATCCACTGAGGTGGGCTCTGTAGCATCGGTCAGGGGCTCCTTGTTGTGGAAGTCCAGAGGAAGTCGACACTCATCCAGACCATCAAAGATGAACACAACCTGGAACTGTTCAAAGCTGCAGATTCCTGCTTCTTTGGTCTCAGTAAAGAAGTGATGAACAAGCTGCACCAAGCTGAACTTTTCCTCTTTCAGCAGATTCAGCTCTCTGAAAGTGAATGGAAACATGAGCTGGATGTCCTGGTTGGCTTTGCCTTCAGCCCAGTCCAGAGTGAACTTCTGTGTTAAAACTGTTTTCCCAATGCCAGCCACTCCCTTTGTCATCACTGTTCTGACTGGTTCATCTCTTCCAGGTGGGACTTTAAAGATGTCTTCTTGTCTGATGGATGTTTCTGCTCTGCCTGCTTTCCTGGATGCTGCTTCAATCTGTCTGACCTCATGCTCATCATTGACCTCTCCGGTCCCTCCCTCTGTGATGTAGAGCTCTGTGTAGATCTGATTCAGAAGGGTTGGCTTTCCTGCTTTAGGAATCCCCTCAAACACACACTGGAACTTCTTCTTCAGGGCAGATTTAAGTTTACGTCCACAAAGTTCTGAATGAAGACAAGAAATAACATCAGTGGGTCACGTGACAGAGGGCGCGGACAACATGACGGGAACCGGTAAAGGAGAGTTCAACGGCAGAGGTGTCTTGGCTGCAACGGTCCCCAGAGAAAGCTACACAAGAGATGGGACAGGTCGGGAAACTCTTGGCGGCTTTGCAAGCGGACATGACCGAAATTAAGGAGGCCAGTGCCGGTCTCAGAACAGATGTCAACGGGATACTGACCTGGCTGGATGAAGCAGAAAACCGCATCTCCCTGTTAGAGGACGAGAACCACCAACTTCGTCAAACAGCGGATAAAAGTGCTAAAAAGTGTGAGGAGTTGCACCAGGCAGTTGAAGACGCTGCCAATAGAGACAGACGCCAAAATCTGCGACTCGTCGGCCTGAAAGAAAAGCTTGAAGGTAGAAACCCGACAGACTGCGTGAAGAAAATAATTTCCGAGATCCTGGGGATTGATTTGAATCACAGCTGCAGCGGGTGCACCGTGCCCCGATACCAATACCCGATGAAGACCGACCACCCAGGCCCATTATCATGCGGTTTCTAAGTTTCTTAGAGAGAGAACGAGTGTTGGCAGCTGCAAGGCAGAAATACAGGAATAAAGAGGATGTGATCTGGGTAGGCTGCAGGCTGTCATTTTCCCCCCGACATGACTAAAGAGACGGCAGAGAAGAGGAGAAAGTTCACGGATGCCAGGAGCCGGCTGGACAATCTGGATGTGCGCTTCACCCTCACGTACCCGGCCGAACTACGCTTCACATGGAAGGGGAAAAGGATGAAATTTACGGATCACAGAAAGGCAATGGGCTTTCTCAACAAGGAGGAGACCGGACGGCTGAGAACACCAGGGGACGACACCTGAACTTTACTCCGATGCTGACAGTTTGGCCAATACACGATATAAGGATCCAGATGGCGTAATCCAACAGGACATGACTTTTAATCTCATTATTTTTCCACCTGATTTCCGAATACGTTCAAGACGCAGTGAGTATGGGACGTTATCCAACTGGTTCAGCATCAAGGGGGCTATATAGCGGCCCAAGACCGTGAAATAACCTGAGTGGTCCTCTTTATGTTTGCATTTTACTAAGCCAAAGGTGACACGGCATGTCATAATTTACTTTTAAGTTTATTTAGAGCCGGCGATGTCAGAATAATGGAAATGGATGCGCTGTTTTTTTTTTTTGTCTTTTTCTTTTTTTCTTCTGTTTGGGTTTCGATCCCGAGGTATATAGCTAATATTTTAAGATTGTGGAAAAACTGCTGTTAGGTTTATGCACGCACATATGTGCGTGCTACATACAGTGGCTTATATGTGTGGCATATTGTAAAAGGAGACGACTATCAGGTGACTTTTGAAGGGTGGTGGGGGGGCTTCTAAGGGGGATCATCTGTGTGTGACTCATGGACCCTGTTTGCGGTGGGTCTCTCAAAAGTGAGAGAGAAAAGGGGGCGGGTGGGGGGTCGTTTGGTGTTCTATGTTCCGAAGGAGTTTTACACAAGGTTTTTTGTATGTTGTGGTTAACCGGGGTTTTGACAGGCAGCGGGGCGGCACCTCCTCTTTCATTTTTTTCATCTTTCACCTCCCTCTATGCGAGTTATCATTTGACTATGGTCCACGTAAGGTATTTGTTAAATCATGGCCAATTGCATAAGGATAGTATCCTGGAATGTAAACGGGTTACAAAATCCAGTGAAAAGGAAAAAATGTTTATCATACCTTAAGTCCCAACAAACCCATATAGCCTTTTTACAAGAGACCCACTTGACTGATTCAGAGGCCGCCAAATTGAAGAGAGACTGGGTCAGTCAAATATATCACAGTTCATGTACAAGTAAAAAGCATGGTGTGGCTATTCTGGTTCACAAAAAGTAAAATTTTCTCATTATAAAAGAGCAAAAGTATGAACAAGGAAGAATGGTATTTGTGGAAGCTAAAATTAATGGGAAAAAAAGTTAATTTATGTAACATTTATGCACCGAATATCGAGGATCCAACTTTTTTTCATGAAATAAACAAGTTAATAGGGGGTATACCTGATGGACACACTATTTTAGCTGGGGATTTTAATCAAGTTCTGGATGGGACCCTGGATAAAACCACCTCTTCTAATATTATACCGAAAGACAGGATGGCAATTAAACTCCTGATGAAGGACCTGGGATTGATTGATATATGGAGGCTGGTCAACCCGAGACAGAGACAATATACATTTTATTCCCATAATCACAGATCTCACTCTAGGATAGATTATTTTCTGATTGGAAAGGATCTGGTAGAGAGCATCTCAGACTGTACAATAGGACCCATAGCACTGACTGATCATGCTGCAGTGCAGCTAGATATAGTAATGAAGTCAGATGGTGTAAGGAAAAATAGGTGGAGGCTAAATGTATCGTTATTACAAGATCCAGAATTTAATAGTTTATTAGAAAATGAACTTGATCATTTCTTTCTGGTAAACACTGGGTCAACAGATAAGTTTGGGACTGTTTGGGAGGCCTCTAAGGCCTTTATAAGAGGGAAAGTTATTGCCTATTCAAGCAGGAAAAAAAGAGAGCGAATACAACAGTTAAAATATCTTGAATCTCAGCTTAAAGAATTGGAGAAAACACTGTCTGAGAAACACTCTGACCCGTTGTTGAAAAAGGTATGTGATTTGAAATTTCAAATAAATGATATATACAACAAAAAAGCTGAGTATGCCCTATTTAGGTTGAAAACTAATTTTTATGAGTGGTGAAAAATCAGGGAAGCTACTGGCCAGACAATTACATCAAAAGGAGGCCAGTTGTGCTACACCAGCTGTTAAAAATGAGAAAGGTGAATTGGTGACAAACACAGGGGATATTAACAAAGTATTTGCCAATTTTTATGAACAACTCTATAAATCAGAGGTCCATCCAGAGGCGGGTAATTACGAGACATTTTTCTCAAATATCACCTTACCAGAATCAGTCAGGAGATCAGAAAGACTCTTTAGACAGCCCCATAAGAACAGAGGAGATTAAAAAGGCCATCTCATCAATGAGGGTTGGAAAGTCTCCTGGTCTAGACGGCTTTCCCTCAGAATATTAAAAGAAGTATGTTGACAAACTTGCTCCTATCCTTAAAAGAGTCTATGATGAATCATTCTCATTGGGAAAATTACCAGAAACATTTAATGAAGTGCTGATCTCCCTAATTGTTAAAAAAGATAAAGATCCCACAGATCCAGGAAGTTTTAGACCTATCAGTCTGATCAATGTGGATTGTAAAATTTTAACGAAGGTTCTTGCTCAGAGACTAGAGAATGTTATGCCACACTTTATACATTCGGATCAGGTGGGATTCATCAAAGGAAGGTCGGCTTCAGATAATGTTAGACGCCTCTTACACCTCATACAGCTTCATCGAGATGAAGGCACCCCAATAGCTGCCTTCTCCTTAGATGCCCAAAAGGCGTTCGTTAGAGTGGAATGGGGCTTTTTGTGGCATACACTTGGGTCATTTGGGTGTGGGGACAGTTTTATCAAATGGGTGAATGTGAACTATTCAGATCCCAGGGCGACAGTGATAACGAATGGACAGACATCGCCCTTCTTTGGCTTATGGCGTGGGACCAAACAGGGAGATCCTCTTAGTCCTCTACTTTTTACGTTGTTCCTTGAGCCCCTGGCCACTGCAATTAGGACAGAAACTAGTATTAAAGGGGTGTCACACGTGGGGGAGGAACACAAATTGTTTCTGTACGCAGATGACATTTTATTACTTACCAAAGACCCTATAGTGTCCATCCCTTATGTTTTATCAACAATTGAATCATTTTCAAAATTATCAGGCTATTAAATAAATTGGCAAAAATCTGAAGGTATGCCAATATCAAGAGGATGCAACCAATCAGTAATCTCTACATTCCAGTTAAAGGTTATCCCATCTGAAATGAAATATCTAGGGATTCGACTATGCTCAGATCTAGAAAATATAATCTCTATTAATACAGCTCCTTTAATTCATAAAATTAAGACGAATCTGGACAAGTGGAAACTGATAAACCTTACTTCCATCCATCCATCCATTTTCTGTATCACTGAATCCGTCGGTCGGGTCGCAGGGAAACCTTACTTTGTGGGGGAAAATTAATATTATAAAGATGGTGGTCGCTCCACAATTGAATTACATCTCTATGATGATACCAATAACCATCTCTGACGAGATCCTCAAACAATATAATCGTATGATTACAGACTTCTTATGGAACGGGAAAAAGCCCAGAATTGCTTTGAAGAAACTCTTTGCCTCAAGAGATATTGGGGGACTGGCTCTTCCAAATATGGAATTATATAGCATAGCATTTGAAATGAACACGCTAACGAATCACTGGACAGAGTATGGGTCAAGCCCTAGTTGGGTTAAGATTGAGAAGGAACTTGCAACTCCATTTAATATTGTGGAATTAGTTTCACAGAAGAAAAAAGACAGACAGCCAGAAGAAGAAAACCTGATCTTACAACACTCTCGGTGGGCATGGGCAAGAGCACATAAGCTCTTGGGGATCTCACAGTATAAGCAGGGCTATTCTTCTTTATGGAATAACCCTTCAATATGTATAGGGAAAAAGACATGTTTTTGGCATACGTGGCTGGCAAAAGGGATACGTGTTGTCAATGACCTATACAGGGACCGGTCACTTAGATCATTTCAGGACCTTAAGGAACAATGTAATTTAATGGATAAGGCTCTAATGCCACCAGGCCTTACTAAAGCGGAGCTCCGATTGACAGTAACCGGTTTTATAGTTGCGGCTCGACTCATACTTTGCAATTGGAAGAGCCCACATAAACCAGAGCTTGTGGAGTGGTTTAAACTCATGACAGAGACTGCTGCCTTTGAAAAGATGATTGTCAGGGTTAATAATGTTTCATGTAAAATGAGTCAGGTGTGGGAAGTCTTTGTGACTCACATAAGGGGTATAACGCCATAGAGGGGTGCAGGGCATGGTGGGGAGGATAAGTATGTTAAACATGTGATTGTATTCATGTATGCTTTGAATATGTATGAAATTTGAGGGACGGGGGCTGCCTTTAAGTTGTAAGATGGGTTTTATTTTTATTTTTATTTTTTTTGTTTATCAATGTTATATTCTATCTTTATTCTGTTTATCCTTTTTACTTTCTTAAACAGACTGTTAATTTAATCAAATTTGTTTGTTACATCTGAAATGTCTGTGAAGATATTATGTTAAAATAAATAAAAATTTGAATGACAAAAAAAAAGAAATAACATCAGTAAATAGACATTTCAACCCCGTAAAGAATGAGTATCTGAACATCTGTTGTTCTGTGTGCTGAGACATCAGTAAATGTGTCATTTATCCAGCAAGTTAAATCTTTAGAGAAATCCTCTTACTGCTCTGCAGACGGTCAGCCAGCTCCTCCTGCTTCATTCTCCTCAGGAAGTGAGCTGTGATCTTCACTAATGCCTCTCTGCTGCTCCTCTGCTCTTCATCCTCACCCTCCCTCTGACTCTCTAAGCATTCTGGGTAATCTGGACTCAGAACCTTCTGCATCTCCTTCAGCTCCTCCTTCACAAAAGTGAGCATGTTGTCCTCCAGCAGCTGGAACAGAAAACTGTATGAATGAGCCAAACATCAGATCCATGTTGGACACACTGACAATCCACTGGTCTACAAAGTGCAGCATGGAGATGACTATGAACAGAATAGATGGAAAAGTAGTTGTTGTACATGTACAGACCATAAATATGGAGTCCAGCTGTGTTTGATGCTGCTGGGCAGACTGACCACCGGGAACCTCTGAGCTCTGCTGGTCCACTCTGTGGAGGAATCATGAAGAATGAGCTCACTTTGTGTCTGTCCACACAGAGACAAACACAAGCTGAAGGTCCATGAAAGGATATGTGGATGTGAGCAGTGGATCAGAGGACTCCCTGTAGTGGGAAAGCTTTACTGGTCCTGCTGATCCCACTGAGAACCAACAGCTCAGGCTGCAGCTGCTTGGAGCTTTCAGCCCACTTTGGTTGGGTCCCAGCAGCTCTCACCAACCCCTTCAGAAAGCTTTCCCTCCCTGCTGAAGCGCCCTGGAGCATGGCAACCAGAGCCAGTGTGTGTTTGGATCAGACTGGTTGTACTGGGCAGCTCCCAGTCTGAAGGCCTCAGACGATGACTGTTCAACATCATCTGATGATTGTTTCCCAAAGACGGGAGACAAACTTTCATTGTAGCTTCAAAGCTGTGTTTAGTTAACTGGAAGAAGCAGAGTTCCTGTCTGTTTACCAAGTTTCATTTCAGCCTCTCAGGACAAACTTTTGTTCTGTTGCTCACTAATCTGAACTTCTCAAAGCTTTAAGCAGCTAACCTGCACCCTGCTGACTGTTCCTCTGCTGAACCTGGAACACATCACACCTCCATCAGCTCCATGTGGTTCAGACGTTCAGGTTTTTAATTCTAAATAAATCTGTCTGTCCTCCTCCATCCAGCAGCACCGGCCCCCCGAGTGGAAGCTCCTGCCTGCACTGTGTTAGAGCCAAAGCACAAAGGCGCCCCCTGCTGGACCAGATGGTGTCCTGCAGACACTCAGAAACACCTCCTCCAACATCATTCTTTCCTCTCTGACTGCTGTGTTGGTGGAAAACATCCAACACACGCCGCTTCACATATGAACATAGAAGTGGATGTGAAACAGAGCTGAGCTCACATTAAACACATGTTGGACTAAAAACTGACTCTGCTGCATTTTACTCTGTTACAGCATTTACACTCAGCTCACCTCTGAGGGGATGGATGTTGGTCTGATTTGAAGTCATGATGCTGACCCATTGACCGGTCGCTCTTCATGGACACACAGCTGGTTCCAGGTCCAGGTCCAGGTCCAGGTCCAGGTCCAGGTCCAGGTCCAGGTCCAGGTCCAGGTCTCTGATGGATCCTGACAGAAAAACACTTGTTTTCTTCAAACTAAAGTATCAGTGATAGTGTTTGAGTCTGCAGTGAGACGGCCTGTCAGAGTGTGGCTGATATACGACTCTGTGTGGAACAATGTTACAGCTCCCCCTTGTGGCAGCTCTGTGATCTTACAGAGCTGAATGCTGATAAACACACACACTCTGAAGCTTTTAACCCTCAGATTCAGACCAATCACCACTGACCCTCAGCTGCTTCCTGCACAGCTTCCTGCTGTAAAGAAGTGGCTGCACATGTGACGTCCTGTTGGAAAACTGAGATTCTTCACACTCCGTTGATGCCAAATGTTAACTGGCTCTAAGTTCTGGGTGCTGTTGGTCTAAATGAGCCTTTAGAGAGCTCCTAGTACCCAAAGATCCACATGAACCTGAAGCCTCATTTTCCTCCACCTCCCTGTCTCCAGTCTGTTGTGTGGAATGAAATGCAGATGTGATTCTCCATCCAGGGTACCAGCCTTACCAACTAAAGCCCAGCTGAAAGACTCTGTACCTGTGGACAGGAGACTGACTGCTCTGTAACATACAGCATGAACAGTAATGTTAGAGCTCCCCTTGTGGCAGCTCTGCCACTCTGCAGACAGACGTCAGCAGGTGTGTAAACTGGAAGCTGGATGTAATTTCACCTGAGAGAAAACAGGAAGACTTCAGCTTTGAGCTTTCAGTGTGGTTCTCTAACTCAGTCTTTGCTGTTTGTGTGATCAGATTCATTCAAACTACAGCTGCACCACACTGGAAAACACTGACTCTGGAAGATTTGATTTTTCTGGAATATAAAGAGTCAGATTATTAAATTACATCTTTTCACCAGATGACTTGAGCAGATTAATTAGGAGAGAATTAATAACAGATCAATGAGCTGCATGATTGGGCTGATTTGGTCATTTTGTTCTTGATGCTTCAGAAGCTGGTTTTAAACTGACGTCATTAAACCCAACGCTCCATCATCTAACCTGTTTTGTTGCAGCACATGTTGTATTTCTTATTCCTGGCTTTGTGATCCTGCTTACAGAGCCCAGCTGCTGTTCAGAACCTTACAGAACATCTGTTATTACGATGAGCTGTGGACATTTATTCAGTTGACATATTTATAAATCTGCTGAAGCAAACAGAGACGGTGAGACACGAAGGGTTAAATGTTCACTCACTGTTGGGCTGGAACATCAGGCTGGAAATTAATGAAGAAATCTTTTGACAGGTCGCTCTTAAAGGACACACAGCTGGGTTCAGGTTCAGGTTCTGGTTCAGGTTCAGGTTCAGGTTCAGGTTCAGGCTGGTTCCTGTGAATAAAGGTGGTTTGGTGATGTGAGTGCTGAGCTCGGACATGGAGAAGAGTCGTGGACAGTCAGAGATGGTCACCTCACCTCTGAGCTTTGCTCTGGCTCTCATGTTCCCCACACAGAGAGGTTTTAGTGTCCTCACACTGATCCATGCTGCTGAACTCACATCAGCTCACACACACGTTCTACCTTCATCTGCAGAGGAAACACACATCATTCATCTGCACACCAACTCAAATCCTCCTCTCCATCATTTGGGCTGTAAAAAGATCAGCTGCTCCTCCTCTGATTGGCTCTGATTCTCTGAGCCAATTAAATGATAAAGCTGTACTTTAGGAGGCTGAAGCTGGTATTTACAGCTGTGTCAGCTGGAAAGGTTGGTAAGATAAGGTAATAGATAAGAACACTCAACTATACCCAAGGAGCGATGACGCAACAATGTGCATTATAACCGAATTGTTTTTGTCTCAGTGCTCAGAGCAGCTCTGTACCTTGTACTGTTCCGTCTTTCAAGATATTATTAAAAGCCTATTATCTCCTCAGTAAACAATAACTGACTCTGTGCCTTAAAATTTCCACCACACCAGTTAATCAATAAGTGGACAATCGTGTAGATTTGTCTTTAAACACAAACTGATCAAAGTTTGTTCTGAAATAAGAAGTGAACATGTTCTCCAACATTACAGAGCAGAAACAAACAGGAAAGTTTGAACTTACACTTTGTTCAGAGTTGAAGAAGAAGAAGGAGACTCTCCGCTCCACAGACCGAGACACAGGTGAGCTGCTTCCTGGAACCAGTCAGAGCAGAGTCCATCTATGATGGAGGCAGGACAGGAAGGTGGAGTTCATGTTAAAACACACCTCCATGTTCCTTAACAACAAACTGATCTGAAAACATTTCTTCTGTCTGAATGTCTTCTTGGATCCAGCCTCTAAATTCCACTCTGCCCGGGGACATTTCTCTGCTGTCTGCGTGTTAGAACAGGTGTGTTCAGGTATGACTGATGGTTTCTGACTCTCCTTCAGAGGCTGCTAAAGTACACAGAACCTCTTTTTAAGTAGAGGCACATATACTTTGGTTAAAAGAAGAAAACCTTCAGATTCAACTTCAAAAGAAAAGAACAGTCTGTGAAATATTAAATGAACAAAGTTTTCAGTTTGCTTTCATATTCTTTAAAAGAAGCTGTAGAAAATAAGTTTTGGCTTCAAACTTCCCGGGGTAACGCCGTTGCATGAGTGCAGTATGTCGGGAACTAGTTTTCAGCATCTGGAGGTGGAACCGAGACTGGCAGGTGACCCGGTTACTCTGCTGCCGGTCCATCGAGGTCTTTAAATGAGGGTTTTCACATATTCAGACAAATCAATAAAACCAAGTGTTACTGGTTATTACTTCTGTTCAAGGTCAAAGGTTCAGTGGAAATAATGGCGGGACCGTTGATTTCACGAGTTTTTACTGTCTCTGAAGTTCATTCAGTTTTATTGGAGCATCTGAAGAAATGATTTGGATCTCTGCCTTTACTCTGGAACAGAATCTGTTCAGGACCTTCGTCCTCAGCCCCCGACTGGAAATATGTGAGGTATCCACACAATTCACTTCTACCACTGACTGAACCGTCGTCTATTAATAATAATGATGATGCGGGACAATCTTATGAAATTCAATATTTTAATGATTCATTCCAACCCAAACAGAAACATCCTGTTAAAGATGTATTTATAACAGTTCAGAAAACCATCAGAAACAGAATCAGCCCTAAAAAAACAACAGAATTCAGATCATCACAGAAAATGAATTAGTCTTCCAATCAACATTAGTTGGTTTATCTTCTTAAATATGATTAAGTCACACCTGACCTGAATAACTTGGATTTGGGTCAGGACAACATTTTACAGAAACATCACTTTGGATTTTAAAACAGCCTCAATCAGCTCCAGCAACATCTGTAAGTGGATGAAACGGGTCAGAACCAAACAGAACTTTGGCTCGGCTCGTTTTCGTCCATCAGATCGGTCAGAAACGTGGCGTTCGTCATCACCGACACTCAGAGCAGACTCCAGCTGAGTTTTCTGTCTGCAGAGGCTTCTGGATGAGGGAGTAGACCCCGGACGCCTCGGCCTTCGGCCTGCTGACGGTGCTGTACAGGTGGAGGTCGGCGGCGGTGGAGATAGTCGGTGTTCCAGTGATGGTTGAGTAGTACGGACTCTCAACTCCAAACTGCAGGCTGGTGTCTTCAATCTCCTCGTACACCGTCTCAGGGATGGTCTTGTTGCTGTCGATGCTCTTTGCTCTCTTTGAGCAGAGTTTCAGGGTGAAGATGGACAGAAGCATCAGGGATGCACCTACGACCACACCGACGGGGATTCTCCACCAGTCCGGGGCTTGTTGGATGTCTGCAGCTCTTTCCATTTGGTCTGATTTAAAGCCGACACTTTCATCTCCTGTGGGGAGAGACACCTTGTTGGCATCTGTGGTCACACTCAGGTAAACTGTCTTCCTCATGTTGCACAAATACATTCTCTCATCAGACTCTTCAACCTTATTAATAAGCAGCGCGCCGTCCGCCTGCGACCCGTAGCGCCTGTCAGTCCTGCTCTCCTGGCCGTTTATGATGCTGACAAGAAGCATCTTTTCACCATTTTCCTTTAATCTGCTCCAGGAGATGTCTCCCTTTGCATGTGGACAGGGAAGAGTAGCGACTGAGTGCAGCATCACGGTCTGTTGGAGGATCCCTGAAAAGGAAGAAGTTGGTCAGTTAAACATTTCTGACCATTTTCTTCTTCTTTTGCTTTATTTGAGCGAAAAACTTAGCATTTCTGAGCTTCCAGTAGGGAAAAATTAACTGGAACTACCCAAGAATTCGAAGGAATCTCCCAAACCTTGACTCTGAAATCTAACCCAGCTGTTCTGGACCTAAAAGGGGTGATTTTAACCGTTTATTAGCCCTCAGTCACATTGTTCCAGCCTGTAAACATGTATCTGTGGATGTACAACTCACAGCACATAAAAACAGATGCAGGTTGGAAAAGCAGGAGGAGTTTCTCACTGATCAGGTTATTGAACCAACATGCTCCAGGTTTGACGAGGAGTTTAAAATTAAAAGCACAAACTTTAAATACAGAAGATTTAAATAAAACAGAGATCCTGAAAACCATAAAAATAGCTTTAACTTAAAGGCTAATTTAAAAGTAAAGGTGACGTTTACTGGTCTCTTATATTGATCAGCTTCTTCAGTTCTTTTCAAAGATGGACGAAGCAGATTTTGTTACCTGAGACGTGACAGAAGCGTCCGACCAGGAGAAGGTAAAGCAGCATCTCTGCAGCGTGCACGTCTCTGAGGGAAGACTGTGTTCTTACTGTGAAAAAGGGAACTAACGAGTGGTGGAAATTAAAGGTCTATTACAGGCTGTACAGTCAACAGATATGTGGGAAAAGAGGAAGTATAACTACCAACTGTTTCCTTTTCACTGTTCCCAAATAAAACATTTTTTTTTTGGTAATTTGTTCCACAAAGAAACATTTGAATTCATCTTTTTAATTTTTCTCTAATAAATCTGCTGCTAGAATTTGAAGCTGCCTGTCCAGTTATATAGTTACTCCAGATGGTATTTCCTCGGCCCCACAGTGAGGAACCTTGGAGTTATTTCTGACCAGGATTTGTCTTCTGACACACATATAAAACAGGTTTCTAGGACTGCCTTCTTCCACCTTCGTAATATTGTTAAAATCAGGAACATCTTGTCTCAGAGTGATGCAGAAGAACTGCTCCATGCATTTGTTACTTCAGGATCGGACTGCTGTAATTCTTTATTATCGCGCTGTCCCACAGATTCTCTGAAAAGCCTCCAGCTGATCCAAAATGCTACAGCCAGAGTTCTGATGAGATCTAACAGCAGAGATCATATTTCTCCAGTTTTAGCTTCTCTTCATTGGCTCTCTATTAAATTCAGAATAGAATTTAAGATTCTTCTCCTCACATATAAAGCTCTTAATGACCGAGCTCCATCATATCTTAAAGATCTCACAGTTGGATATTTTCCCAACAGAGCACTCAGACTGCAGGTTTACTTGAGGTTCCCAGAGTTTCTAAAAGTAGAATGGGAGGCAGAGCCTTCAGTTATCAGGCCCCTCTCTGTGGAACCAGTTTGGCTTCAGGAAGCAGACACCCTCTCTACCTTTAAGATCAGGCTTAAAACTTTCCTTTCTGATAAAGCTTATAGTTAGGGATGGCTCAAGTGACCCTGAAACATCCCATAGTTAAGCTACTATAGGCCCAGCCTGCTGGGGGAGCTCCCATGATGCACCTCTGCTCTCTTTACTCTCCATGTACATATGACATCATTGCTGTCATTAACTTGTTGTGATTTAGAACTGCATGAATGAACCTTGATGGTTTTATTTTGGCTCCATGCTGCAGCTCAAACAGCTGAGTGTTTACTTCTGAATCATCTGTAGAATTCTTAATGAACCTCCTGTTCAAAGAAAGACAACGAGATGCATCATTTCAGCTTTAATTTACAAAGTGACGTCACAACACAGCATAAGCTTCAAACTGGCTAGAATACAGTATGTTAACATCAAATAAATCTGTAAAGTCTGAAGATCTACGACTTGTCGGTGCTGCCGGGCTGGTTTATCTTTGATAGATCCCCGAATGATACCGTGGCTGAGCCTCGCTTTGCTGGTTTGGCCTGAAAAGAAAAGAAAAACAATAACAGTGAGATCAGTGATTCAGTTTTCTTTGAACAATGCTGTTACAAACACAATCTCAGCTGTGATGTGTTCACCCTTCCTCCTGTTCCTGGGAGCGTATATCAGGGCGTCTAAAGTCACCATCAGGTGTAAAACTCCCCAAAAACACAACCCTGGTATTTATTTAGTTCCCCTGTGTTTGAAAGCTCCTCATTTAACGAGCCGTTCTGATTTTCATTTCTAAAGTACGTCACTCGTTAAGTTGACTCCGCCTCCTCTGCTAAGCCCCGCCCACTCACATCCACCCTGCTGGACGGATGAAGCTAGCTTCTGGTGGAAATGTTCTGCTGTCAGCTGCACTAAGGAGCATGCATCTTCCATCCAGCAGCAGCCTCAGAGGATCTCAGAGCCCAGTGGATAAACTCTATCTGAGGCTAATGTTCCAGCAGAGTTAGCTAAAGACTGTGGATGTGCAGTTTTAACAACTTGGTTCAGTTCAACGCTGGACTGAAGAAGCTGAGCCACAAAGAGGGATCAGTTCCAACTCTCAGAGCCTGAACTTCAGAGCAGGGAAATGGAAGTATCTGAGAAATAACTCCTCATGGTTTATTTATTCATCCATCCATCATCTTCCGCTTCTCCGGGGATCGGGTCGCGGGGGCAGCAGCTTGAGCAGAGAGACCCAGAAGTCCCTGTCCCCGGCCACTTCCTCCAGCTCTTCTGGGGGGACCCCGAGGCGTTCCCAGGCCAGCCGAGAAACATAGTCTCTCCAACGTGTCCTGGGTCTTCCCCGGGGCCTCCTCCCAGTGGGACGGGCCCGGAACACCTCACCGGGGAGGCGTCCAGGAGGCATCCTAACCAGATGTCCGAGCCACCTCATCTGACTCCTCTCGATGCAGAGGAGCAGCGGTTCTACTCTGAGCCCCTCCCGGATGACCGAGCTTCTCACCCTATCTCTAAGGGAGAGCCCAGACACCCTGCGGAGGAAACTCATTTCAGCCGCTTGTATTCGCGATCTCGTTCTTTCGGTCACTACCCACAGCTCGTGACCATAGGTGAGGATAGGAACATAGATTGACCGGTAAATCGAGAGCTTCGCCTTCTGGCTCAGCTCCTTCTTCACCACGACGGGCCGGTGCAGAGCCCGCATCACTGCAGACGCCGCACCGATCCGTCTGTCAATCTCCTGCTCCATTCGTCCCTCACTCGTGAACAAGACCCCGAGATACTTGAACTCCTCCACTTGGGGAAAGATCTCATTCCCGACCCGGAGAGAGCATTCCACCCTTTTCCGGCCGAGGACCATGGTCTCGGATTTGGAGGTGCTGATTCTCATCCCAGCCGCTTCACACTCGGCTGCAAAACCGCTCCAGTGAGAGCTGAAGGTCACGGCCTGACGATGCTAACAGAAAGAAGGCAGATGCCCGTAAAACGGGTGGTGGCCCAGCACCGCCACCTCTAACGGGAGGGCAGTGGCTGAGGGAATCCCCGGAGGGAGTCCACCCCCAAGACACAAGTGCCTTTATAAAATATAATAGGCCTATAAATGTCTTTTTTTTAAGCCTATTCATACAAATATGTATTTGTCTTTTATGTCTTTTTTTTCTTTTGTCCCGACAAAATTCTTATGGTGCCGCTCAAAAAGATAATTGTCTGTAAATGCAAAAATCTATGCGCGGTCTGATAACCATCTCCGACGAATATTTAATTATCTTCGCAATAATGCTGCACCTTCATCCACGGGATCGTTGTCAAAAGGACATGTCATGTTCGTGAAAAAAGTCATCTCCTACTGTGCCTAATGGACTTCTAGAAGTAGAAGAACTCGCTCTGCTGACTGAATGAATGAATGAGGAAATCAAATGGCGTGTGTGGCTCTCGTGTGTCTATGCATGAAATCTGCAAGCTATCTTTTAATTTATCTGGACTGTTGCTTGTTTTTAAATTCATTTAAATTATTTTATTTGTTTCTCTTTATATTCTTTTATATATTTTTAATCCTTCTTCCACTCCCCGCTGCAATGCTTTTATTTTATGTAAAGCACTTTGAATTGTTTTGTACATGCAATGTGCTATACAAATAAATTTGACTTTGACTTTGATTCAGACAGCAATGATCTGAAATAATGTCCATGTTTACCTTCCGTCCAGCAGGACGTGGACACCACACCATAAAAATCAGAGAAAACACACTAACACATCTCAGGGAAACATGTCATTCGACCTGGAGATCACAGTGAAACAGTGCACACGTGCACTCACCTGTGACTCATGAGGCTTCCAGCCAATCATGTAGAGAATCTCAAAGGTGGCAGGGACAGAGCCATCCTCGCTCCCGTACATCTCTGAAACATTTCAAACAGTCAGGATCAAACAGCAGCTCTTCCAGCAGGTCCAGGATCAGTTTTGGAAGATAAAAACGCACACATTTGTTGTGTGACGTTTCATCTTCTAAAGATTCTTTCAGGATCAAGTCTCCACGTTCTGATCCCACTTGTTCCTAAGAAAGAGGAACCGACTGTGCTGTGATGCGTCAGTGTGGATGAACAGAAGCAGCGACCAGTTTAAAGAGAGCAACTGTCGACACTGGAAAACAGAAGTGTGATAAATACAGCCTGAAGTAACAGCGGCTCATCAAAGAGTGTCAGCACCGGTGGGAAAATGACCGTTGGAGGAATAAGTTACTGTGTGATTCAGAAGTTGTGTCTCTGTGGTTTTTACTCCTCTGCCCATGGTTAGTCAGTGTGTTTTGTTGATGATATCCATCATTTTATGGTTGTTTTGTGGCACTTTGTCTTGGTTTTGTACCAGTTTTTCACCACAGTTTACAGCAGCAACACCTCTGACAGTGGCTGAATCTAATTTGAGCACTTCGTGGCAGAAATATACGCTCATGGGGTTCTTGGGCTGCAAAAACCGACATGGATCATAAATCCTGTTCTGCTTGGAGGGTAACTGTATGTAAACCGGTGTATGGAAGACAAAGAGGATCAAAATTTCCACTAGCGTATTTTACACAATTTGTGGCTTTTAAAGAGCCATTTTATGATGAATTGCATTAAATTAGAAGTGAATTTTGTCCCTTTCTGCCTTGAGTTACTTACTCAAGTAAATGAGTTACATTTACTTGAGTAAGTTTTTGAAAAAATTATACTTCTAGGAGTAGTTTTAAATCACTATACTTTTTACTTGAGTAGATTTGTGCAGAAGAAACTGTACTCTTACTCCGCTACATTAGGCTACAATGAGCTTGTTACTTTTCTTCTTACCTCTTTGGTATTCTACGCCTCATTATTTTTATCCCCCCGCGTACGCCTCATTTTAATGTTTTATTTTGACAGAGAGAGAGACTTCTGCCAAAGGCTCTACCATGTGACTGTGTTTCACCAATCAAACGTAGCCATGCAGTCTCGTCACATGACCATACTCAATCTCAGCAGCGGGACGGGTTAATTTTACAATTTACGGTCGTAGCAAACAAAAAAAGAAATAGATGAAAAATGTCAGAATCAACGGTCGGAAATGAAAACACAGACCTCATACTGAAAGCATGTTTACTTTACAAAAAGTGCGAAACAGCAGCTACTTTATGTGTCTTCTGTTCAACCAAAACAAACGGATGACTACTTTTTACTTTTACTTGAGTCATATTATTCTAAAGTTACAGTACTTTTACTTGAGTACAATTTTTGGCTACTCTACCAACCTCTGTGTAGGAGAAATAACTACATTTAGTTCTTTAACTCACCTTTATAAATCGCTGCTGCAGCTAAAATGGTGTCTCTGTGCAGCAGCGACCTTCTGTTCCAGGCACAGTTACTTTCACCCATACCTGCAGAGTCAACACATCCCGTTAAAGGCTTCACACACATCCCAACATTAGGCTGAACAATCCTGAACTCTGCAGAGTCCACTGAAGACATGAAGCTGTTGTTCTTAAGTTTAATTGATGGTTCACTGAGGAGGACTGAACTGACCAACAGCACAGACTCTAAGACTTTCTTTCGTAAAAAACTGAAGCCCTGCTGGACTCTTTCTGGATTCTTCCGTCTTGTGTTTGTTGCTAGAACTCGTTTACCTTTTTTTCCCATGTTTATTCAGTTTATTGCTTTCTTAACATCTCTCAGTAACTACATATATTTATTTAATGTCCATAAAAAACAAGGAGCAGCTCATACCTTGTAGATCAGTCATGACTTCCATGACTCCTGGATAATTAACCTGAACATCATCAATGTCCTGAAACAAAGACAACACAAGACTGCGTTACATTCTCATCTTGTTGTTTTGCATCTTTAAGGCATTAATGATTTATTTCAGCCTGGTCTGCTTCCTGTTTATGTGCATCGTGTTTCTATGACTCCCTCTGGTTTCCTCTTATGGACCCTTATGTATAAAACTGGCATCAGTGATAAAATGGACCCCCACGGGGTCTCTTTGTGTTGCCAGAGTCTGGGTGAACAGCATTTGAACCCATCACAAAGACCACGACTACAGAAGATCCACCCTAACCAGAGGGGATATATTATCCCTCCAGTGAGTTCTGGTTCTGACTCGGGGCCTCCTCCCCGGAGGCATCCTGACCAGATGAACCACCTCAGCTGACTTTCTATGTGGAGGAGCAGCGGCTCTACTCCGAGCTCCCTCCGGATGGTGGAGCTCCTCCCTCTGGAAGGTGGAGCTCCTCACCCCATCTCTAAGGCTGAGCCCCGCCCCCTTCTGAAAGAAACTAATTTCAGCCGCTTGTATCCACGACCTCATTCTTTGGGTCACTACCCAGATCTGTGACCACAGGTGAGGGTTGGAACAAAGACCATCCCAACGATCCTGAGAGCTGTTGTGGAAATTAGCACCTGGTAGGGTCTCCGTGGCAAATATTTCTCAGGGGTCGGGTCAGACTGAGAGTGATTCGACTCTGATGAGCACAGATAAGGCACTTTCGGACAGAGTAGTTATAGGAACGTAGTTATCAGAACTGTCCTACTCGAATTTCGTTCTGATAACTGTCCTTCTGTTTTAGTCTGCATTCGCACATGAGTCGGGACCTGATAGGGACTGAACGCGCGCGCAGCTGTCTGCGTCAGTGACGTGTTAGCCGTTAGCCGTTTAGCGCTACATTCAAAAACAAAACAAAACAGAAAGAAGGAGAGAAGAAAAAACACCACAAAGAAACTAATATGGAGAGCGGGGAGGCCACTGTGTTCATTGTCTGCATGATGGTGATATTAATCATGGACAATCACATCAGGCGTCTAATATCGAGGCTGGAAGAGCTCACAGAGAGAGTCAGGAGACGATACTTTTTCATTTCATGAAGGAAGAAAGGAGAGCAAAGCGCTGCAGACAAAGGAGACCAGTGTAAGTTTAACTAATTAAACACCCGCAGGTTGTGTCCGTTTCCTATGAGGAAACATTTCAGCCGTGATAGCATGACATGGGGCGTAGCTACCGACCACCAAACACCTCCGTCAGATTCGTTCTATAGAACCATGAAAAGACCCGACCTCGGAGAAGGAGCTAAATAGTTATAGGAACTGAGGGAGAAAGCCCCGAGTTCCTGTATGTCCGAACACGGGAGAAAACGGCCCCGCGGATTAAAAGGTTATTAGAACTGCCAAAGGTTCCTACAGTCCGAAAGCGGCTATAGTCACCGCGTCCGGAAGAGGAAAACCGGGGAAACACTCGGAAGCCGAGCCTGGGGGTTTGCTTGCCGGCGAGTGCCTGATGAAAGCTTTCATGAGGGCTCATCATTGAAAGGGAGAAAACTTAGGGTTGGGTGTATTATGACCTGGGCGGCAAACGAAGGCAGCGGCCTTGGCGTGCAGATTCCTGGCATCACAAACTGGCTCTTTATTGGCACAGGAAAAAAACATATAAACCAGGTAAAAAAGTGTTTACTTATTATGACACCATTGTTGAGGTCACACCACAGCAGCTTGTGTGATTCCTGGAAATTATAAGTAAGAGTTTCGTTTGACAGGAGGAGGAGAGCTGCACTAAGTGGGTGAAATCATGGAGTTGAACAGCCAATCCGAACAATCTTTCTCACTGACAGATCCGACAGCAAGTCAACACGGTCCAAAAAGGCTGCGTTACACACCAAAAAGACAGATGTTTACCAATGATCCAGATGTTCCTGAAAACCGATTGTCAGCTGGTTTTATAAGGGCACTTCCTGTAAAACCTGGTCAAGCTGGAAACCATCAGCCAACCTTCCATTCTTATCTCTCAGATCAGCCTCCGTCATTCCCATCAGTTTAGCTTGAAGAGTGACAACTCAGCTGTCTGTGGCAGAACCCATAAAGACCTCTAGAGATGCAGCTCCGTCCTCGGTTCTTATCTTTCTAGACTTCGTTGCTGCTTTTGACACGATTAATCGAGACATCCTACTTTCTGCATTTGTTGAGATCTCCAGGTTTAAATCATACATCACTGGGAGTTCTGTCAAAGTGTCTCTATTTCCTCTCTACTGGGGTTCCCCAAGGCTCGGTACTGGAAGCCCATCACTTTTTAATATACACCCCTTCACTGAGCTCGGTCATCCGCTTGTATTCTTGTATCAGTGCTATGCAGATAACACCCAACTTTACCTTCAATCCCACCAGATGACCCCACAATCTCAGCAGGAATCTGAGCTCATGTATCAGAGATATCAACATGGACGAAGGAATGTTGCCTTCGATTACTGGCTGCCTGAATCAGATCCAGTCCCTGATGCTGCCTACAGAGAGACTTCTGGGTCCGCAGCAGCTGTTTAAACTGAGGCTGATGCTCCTTCTGGATCTACAAACAGGGCAGCTCAGTCCAGACTGTTCTCATTGGTGGTTCCATGTTTGAACCAGCTATCAGATGCTGTCAGAGCAGGGACACCTCCTCTCCTCATCACCTAAAGCAGTGGAACAAAGAGCCTTAAAGAGAAAGTCTAACAGTGCTTTGTTCCTTAGTTCCTTACCACGGTGAGCATGGTGAAGCCGGCTTGGCCCAGCAGGTTGCCCAGGTCTGTGACGGCGGTGTAGGGGGACACGTGGGGGGAGAATCCTCCCTCCCTCTCTGTCTCAGCCAGCTGGAGGGAACATCGCAGCTCGTAGAGCGTCTCCCCGCCCACCATCGCCCCGATGAACACCCCGTCCGGCTTCAGCACCTGGTGGATCTGAGAGGACGACACAGTCTGAGAACACTTCAAACAGTCTGACATTAAAAGGTGCGACAGTGCCTTCCAATCACCTGTTTGAGAGCTCCAGGAAGGTCGTTGATCCAGTGAAGACTGAAAGAACAGAACAAAAAGAGAAAAACTAGAGCTAAAATGCTTTAATCGGGTTAAATGAGTCTGGATGGTTGTTTCAGACAAAGATTTGGACTCTTTAAAGATCTACTTTCACATAGAGACAAACAAATGTGCCAAGGACACCACTGTGTGGCAGACTTTGAGAAACTCACGTCAGGCTGCTCACCACCAGGTCAAAGGTGTTTTCTTTAAACGGCAGGAACTCCTCATCAGCCAGAAGACAGTGAGTTGGGATCTCACTCTGTCTCCTGTGTTTCTGAGGATCAGAGTTCATATAAAGAGGAAAAGTTATTTTCACATTTACTTTGGCTTTTATTTCACTGCAGACAGTCTGAACTCAACATATTTCTTCATGTTCCGTCTCATCAGTTCATAAACTTTCATTTTCACATCCCATAAAAGTCAGGACAGAGAATCTTCTCCCACTTTGTAACGTTTCCTTCTCCCAACACTTAAAGACGTTCTGACAGTGAGGAAGTGATGAAGAGTTTCAGCTGTTATTTTGTCCCATTCTTCCTGCAAACACGTCTCCAGGTGTGCAGCAGCACGGGGTGGTGGTTGTTTCAGAGTTTGGGGACAGGTCAGGACTGCAGGCAGGCCAGTCCAGCACCCGTACCCTCCTCTTCCTCAGCCATGCCTTTGGAATGTGTGCAGAATGTGCTTTTACATGGTCTGCTTGAAAAATGCACGGACGTCCCTGGAACAGATGTGTTCTTGAAGGCAGCATATGTTGCTGTAAAATCTCAGTGAGCTTTTCTGCATTAATGCTGCCATCACAGAAGTGGAAATGAGCTTTGCTCATTCGGGCCCTGATCCAACCCCATACCATCCCAGAGCCTGGCTGCAGGGACTGGTTGCTGACAGCAGGCTGGATGCTCCTTTTGCTCTTTGCTCTATTTCTTCCAACAAAGATCTGGAACACTGATCGCTCTGACCACAGCACACGTTTCCACCGTGTGACGCTCCATCCCAGACGCCTCCGAGCCCAGAGAAGTGGACGCTGCCTCTGGACCAGGTTAACATCAGGCTTCTTCTCTGCACAGTAAAGTCTGTGAATGGAACTCTGGATCGTAGTGCTGGACAAAGGTTTCCCACAGTAATCCCTTGTCCATGTGCTTCTATCAGCTGTTAATGAATGAGGGTTCTTGATGCAGCGCCGTCTGAGGGATCAGAGATCACGGGGGTCCAGCTTAGGCTTGCTCCCTCGTCCTTTACACTGAAACTCCTCCAGATTCCTTGAATGCTTTAATGATATTCTGCTCTGTAGAGGGAGAAATATGCAAATCCCTTCCAGTCTTTCTCTGAGGAACATTGTTTTAAACACATTTGTGGACAAACTGGAGATCCTCTGAGCATCTCTGCTCCTCACAGACTCAGCCTGTCATGGAGGCTGCTTTAGGACCAGATCATGGCTACAGTCAGCTGTTTGAAACCACTTTAGCTCTAAACTGACTGTTTCCCAAAGCAATTCAATTAAATGAATGAGAGACAACTTAAAATATGTTGGCCTCATTCAGTTTGCAATGAAATTTAGAGAAAAGTTAGAAATCCCTGTTTTTTTCCTACCATCCCAACTTTTCTGATTGGCATTATTATAAAAATCTTCTAAGTAAAACAATGAAACTAATTGGTTTTATTATTATGTGGATCAGAACTCACCAGAGTCTGCTGGGAAATATCTGTCAGGAACAGCTGCTCCACCACATCCTGATAAAGCAGCACACAACACATTTATCTGGAATCAGACTTAAAAATGACAAAAATACAACATGTATAAAACAAAATGAGCCACAGATGTTTCTAATGCTCCTTTATGTTGAGTCATCTGTCACGTTTAACAGATATTCTCAACCTGCCAACTGATCTGTGCGTGTCTGAAGCGTTCAGCTGTAAGGTGTGATGTCCACATGTGCTGTGGCTCTCTGCTTACTGTTCCCACGCTCCCTGAGCAGGTGACCAAAGCTTCAGTTTACCTTACTGAGATGTTCTGCGATGTGACTTTTTCCACCACCGACGTCCAAAGCCAGAGGAAACGTCCTGAGGACAGAAGAAGACGTCACACAGATGGGACTGTTCAGTCGATTCATCCTGACCCTCCAGCTTATTCTCAACTACAATCTGACTGAATGTGGGACAGTTTGCAGAAACAGACTGAGACAGAATCTGGTTCAATGTTCACATCATCAACAATAATCACAACATCTGGGACCCAAAGACTGAGAAATCTCAGCAGGGTTCAGGACACCTGCAGATCAATAAAGACATTTCTATTCATTAATACAGTCAAACTGTCAGACTGACATGACTTTATGGAAACACATAAATCATTCATTATATCCCAGAAAAAGTTATTGTGATGGAAGAATTAAGACACACACGAATCAGGTGAAACTGAAGAACTTTAACAAGAGAAACCGAACAAGCAGAATTAACTCTGTCAGAACTTACCTGGTGATGTCATAAACCCGATCAGCCACTCGACTGCCAACCTGCAAACCAGCAGACGTGTAATTCAAACGTGTGACAGTGGAACAACTGAGTGGTTTCTCTGCTGTGAAGTCATATCCCACCCAGTTTCCACCTGAATAATAAAAGCTAGTGAGTCCTGTTCAGCTTCCAGGCTGATTTAAAGGGAACTTTTATAGAGCGATGAATAGATCCATTTCCTGTTCGTGTGCAGAAAACGTTCACTCTACAACAGTTATAATGTCTTTTTGTAATGACAGTTAACACAAAACCTTTCAAGTAGCCAGAAAATGTCTACGTCCCTGAAACAAGCACAAAGAGACGAGCACTTTAAAGATGACAAACAGACTTAATCACCAGAGAACGTTCAGACGTCAGCAAAACAAGATGTAAAAAGTCCAAAAATCATGTGAAAAAGGAACGAAAAAGTGATTAAAAGTGACACTAAAAAGACACAAAACGATGCAGCTGCAATAACACAAAAGACTGAATGAGCACAGATAGATGCACAATGACTGTGAGAAGCAAACTGAATATTTCTGAGTGTTTGTGTCTCAGTCAAAGATCAGGATGCCCTGCAGTAAAGAAGGGGCCCTTATTCCACACCTGTGTCGTCTCACCTCGTCCCTCAGGTAGTCGTACTGGTGGGCGTCCTGCAGGGATGCTGCCCAGTTCTTCTGCCTCTTCTTCATGTCCCTGTTGAACACATTCATGGTGCCCCTGCTTGACACTGACAGAGCCCTGTGGGGATGAGATCTGAACCCAGCCTGGAGTCTGTCGCAGCAGCACCAGGAGGCTGAAGAAGAGGTGATCCAGTTGCCTGCAGAGGCTGCAGGGCGAGAGCCGGCAGTCTGCAGCCTCTGCAGGACTCTGTGACCCAATCTGCTGCTCATGGTGCTGCTTCTATCTCTCTGATTTCAAACAGAAACACTCCAACATGTCTGCATTGTGCAACGCTTCCTGCCCTCCGCAATGAATGACCTTAAAGGAGGGGAGAAAGCAAAATGTGGAGCTGGATTCTGATGGGTGTGGAGCCTCAGAACATACATGATCTCATCATTCAAAGTTTCACCTGCTTCAGCTGATCATAAGAAAAGCATTTTCATCACTGATCAATCTGTTGATGCATTTCTCCCATTGATCCATTCATTCTTACTCTAAAAATATCAGAAAATACAAAAAAAAATCATATTCATGTATCAGAGACTGAAGCGATGCCTTTCAATATCTGATTTTATGCAACTTATCACATGAAAGCAGTTAATGTTTTACACATTTACTCCATAAACATCAGTATTTATATGTAAATCAGACCACATATGTCAGTCTGAGGTGATTTTAACTCACAAAAAATTGAATTTTATATAAATGATGATAGTTACATCATTATATGATGAGCAGAGAGCTGTCTGTTTCTGCTGATTTACACATTTATTGTAAAAACAGAAGGTAGGATGGACAAAAGCTCCAGAAACATTCAATAAAGCTGTTTGACAGTGTTCGAGGTTAGCTTACGTTAGCTTGGCAATGTTTGCGCGTTTCTCCCAGTTTGTCCCACTCCGGCTGCCTTAGCCTAAAGGGGTGGGAAGACAGATAGGTCACAGCAGAGTTGCATGCTGGGAAAACACGTGCGTGAGAGGATCTGTGAAAGTAAAGATAGTTTTATTTTAACACCGTTTCAGCGCGTTTTAAACCAGCTTCAGTGTGAGTTTCACCGACGAACTGACTCGGTGTTGTTGTGCTTTTTGTTTACATGCCCGCGCGGTGCGGAGGGTTCTGAAGCCGAGGCCCATCAGAGGGTTCCGGGTCCGGTTCTGGTTCCGCAGGTGGGTAAATGTTGGTGTTTTACAGCGGCAGCTCCGGAACCAGACCCTTTAACCCTTTTTATTCCAGCTCAGAGACGCAGAGCTCAGCTTGAGGTCAGTTTGTGTCGTTTCCAGCTTCAGAAACTGTCCCGATACAGAAGTAAACAAAAGCTTTTTCAGACGAATTACTGAAGTTTGTCAAACTTAATGTGACTCAGATTTACTCATCACTGAACCAATAAAGTAAATAGAAATAAGAAATCATTAAGTACAGAAAGTAAAATGTTAAATTCATTATACTGTGCGCTGTGATCACATCCTTCACCAAACCCTGTGTATTATATTTCATATTTAAATCGAACTGATCCGGATCACAGCATCAGAGGATATAAAGTCATCTATTTCCATGTTTTAATCTTCTTTACCAAGTGTCATGAAATTCGGCTTTTGGTTTTCTCTAAACTACTCACAATAATTATTGGTTCTGGATGATCTGATCTTTATTTAAATCTTTGTTGTGTGGGAAACACTTTGTGTGAAATGTGCTGTAAGTAAAAGGCTTCCGGTCCGTGTCTGAGCGCTGTTGGACAGGAAGTCGTCACTTTTACTGGATAAAAGAAAATGTTGGCTGTATTTTCTGGCTATTTTCTGTAAATCTCAGTGAGACAGATGGTTTATGTGCACGTTTCCTCACATTTGTTCCGTCTTGACTCTGCAGGTGAGGCTGTGATTTTGCCGTCATGTCGTCCAGCAAGAACCAGGATGGCGACGAGCGGTTCCTTCGGGTCCAGAAGGACCCCAGGTTCTGGGAGATGCCCGAGAAAGAACGTAAAATCAAGATCGACAAGCGCTTCCAGTCCATGTTTCACGACAAGCGCTTCAAGGTGAAATACACGGTGGACAAACGAGGCCGACCCATCAACCACAGCTCCACAGAGGACCTGAAGCGCTTCTACAAAGTGTCCGACTCCGAAGAGGAGGAGGAGGAGGAGGAGGAGGAGGCGAAGAGCAGTGAGGCGGCTGAGGGAAAGAAGAAGAAGAAGAAGAAGAAAGTAAAAACAGTCGTTAAAGCTGAAGGAAAGCAGCCTGAACGAGGAGTCCGAGTTATTGAAGAAGGTGAGAAGATTATGTGTCGTTCTTTCTTTCTGATAGTCAGTCAGGATTTATTTCACCTTCACAAACCCACCTGGCATCATGGTCTCCAGTTTTGGTACTTTTCTACATTCACCCAGATTATCCACAGCCCGACTTATTGAGTGGGATAAAAAACAGTAAAAACTGGGCAGCTTCCTCTGCTCATGTGACCTGAACATCTTCTGTTAGAGGAGGCGAGACTCACAGCTCCATCCCGTCACAGAGGTTTGCTCTGGGCAGATGTTCTGATGTTTTACTGAAGGTTTGAGTCGACTTTAGTGTTATGGTCTTTATGGGTTTTATAAAGGAAAGATACAAGCGATCAGATCGTCCTATAGCAGTAAGAAAGCTGTTTTATACACAAGGCCTTAGATCATTATCCCAGAAACACAAGACACCTTAATAAGATGCTAATAATGTGGTAACAAGATAGAATAAAGAGGTAACAACGAGGTAATAACATGTAAGTACCGAAGTAATAACTGAATAACAGCCTGTTAAAACCAGAGGCTCCATCATGGTGACAGACCCAGGAGCAGTGGAACCGTCTGCTAACTGTGCGCTAACATTGTAGACTTTAAATGCTTAAATGAGCTAATAATAAGGTGATATCAGATAGTTTTTAGGTCAGAATCAACCTACCTAAGAACCGGTAATTAACACGTTGGATTGACCCAGCAGGGCGGCTTTTGTTGTCGTTGGTTCTTGGTGTCGTTTTGGTGCGTTTGGACCTTTAAACGGAACTTTGACATCTTTTAGCCTCATATGCAGGAACAGTCTGAGTCGTGCAGGGCAGCAGCAATGACTCAGGATCAGGTGTTCAGAGCCTTAAAACCCGTTTTAAAGAATTAAATGAAGTGAAAACTTTCTACTCTCCACGTCCGTCCGTGTTGGCTGAATACCCAGAATCCTTCACTCTGCGTGGGGTCAGGATGACACGGACCGGTCTTTACTCACTTTACCCGTCGGTGGTTTTAATATTGTGGCTGATATTCTCCTCAGATGATGAAGATGATGAGGAGCAGCCGTCTGCAGATGAAGACGCCGACCTGGGAGACAGCGTCTCAGATGGCTCTGAGGAAGAGGAGGAGAGCGACCAGGAGAGCGGGTCTGATGAAGAGGAGTCCGGGCTGGATTCTGGAGATGACAGCGACAGCGAGCCGGATCCGGCTCGAGGGAAGGGGAACGTAGAGACCAGCTCGGACGAGGATGACGAAGACGACGTGGACGCCATCCTGAGGAAAGAGGAAGAGGAGATCGAACACGACTGGGGCGAGATGTGCAAGGATGCTACGCGAAGCGACAAGGTGAGGCGCCGCCTGGTTGGAGGAGGGTGGACACGCTCGTCACATGTTTTAACCGTGTTTGTGTCCGCCAGGTCACCACACGGCTGGCCGTCTGCAACATGGACTGGGACCGCATGAAAGCCAAAGACCTGCTGGTTCTGTTCGGCTCGTTCGTGCCTAAAGGAGGAGCCGTGCTGTCTGTGAAGGTAAACCCGCTCTGAGATGAAGGTTCCTGTCCGCCTGCGGGCGCCGCCCTACTCAGCGGCCCGGGTTAGAAACGGTCCAGAACCTACCCCCAACTCCCTAGAGACGAGTCTGTTGCTATGTGAACATCCTGATATGATCGGTTTTAAACTCATCAGGTCAGATCAGCTGTAACTTTATTCCAACACGGTGAACGACGCGCCGCTGCGTTCGTTTTAGCTTTAGAGACTGGTGTGCAGTTGGTGAGAGGCTGACTTATCGCACTTACTCTAGCACTAGTTTTGCTCTTAGCTGTTTGGTATTGGAAGGAAATGCACTTATGATTTCTTGTGACCAGAAGTTCTTTTGCCTACTGATGTTGAACGCACTTATTGTAAGTCGCTTTGGTTAAAAGCGTCTGCAAAATGACCGTAATGTAATGTAAAGCTTCCCGCTCCCAAACACGATTAAAAGGTTTTTAACGGTTCTGAACCGCAGCTAAAACAGGGGCCGCCCTCCCCTGGAGTCCAGTTACAGATGGATTCAGAGCTGTGGACCCCCCCCCCCCCCCCCCCAGGTGGGGGTTCCAGATGTTGACTCGTTCTTATTAAAGGAATCGTGTGTTGGACCCAGAACTGGATGAAAATAGAATCTCAAACAGAAACTTTGTCAGACTCGTGTTCGGCTGCCTGGTTCTGTTGGACCGGAGGTCCGCTGTAGCAGAGTAAAGCCCCCCCCTCCCTCCAGCTCTCACCTGTACAGGTGAACAGCAGGTAACCCTGAAAAAAAAGAGGTGGTTGCTGTGAGTGTGAGCCTGAAATAATCAAACGTGCACGTGTTTATTTCTACGTTCAGTTTTCTTTCTGACGTGTGAACATGATCAAAAAGTGGTTTGTTTTCAAGACTAACAGCAATGCATGCTGGGTGTTGTGGTCCAGATCTACCCGTCAGAGTTTGGGAAGGAGAGGCTGACGGTGGAGGAGACCCAGGCCCCGCTGGAGCTGAAGGCACTGCCCGACGAGTCTGAGGATGACACGGAGGAGGAGAGGTAACCACACGGTGGGGGAGTGTTGAATCAGAGAGAATAAATAAAAGCTTCAACCTTTAATAAATGAGCTCTGACTGAGCTGTGCCTCCACCTGTGTTTAAAGTGCTCCCAGAAACCATTCCACTCTCTGCTGGTGCGTCTCCTTTCAGGGTTTACAGAGAAAAGATGCGCGACTACCAGTTCAAACGTCTGAAGTATTTCTACGCCGTGGCGGAGTGCGACTCGGTCGACACGGCCGCCAAGATCTACGAGGAGTGCGACGGCTACGAGTACGAGAGCAGCTGCTCCGTCCTGGACCTTCGGTACGATGATGGAGACGCAGGAACGTAGCCACAAATCCCAGCAGAAGAAGTCATTTCAGCTTAAAATCTGTGTTTAAACCAAACAGTTTTATTCCTGATGACGTGGCATTCGACGAGGAGCCCAAAGACGTGGCGACGGACGTGAACCTCTCGGCATACACGCCCAAACTGTTCACCTCGTCTGCTGCCGCCACCTCAAAGGTGAGAAGTTGACCAGCTGATTAGAATTCTGTACACCCCATCCGTAAATTTTAAGCATGTAGAACATATTCATTTGTATTTTTCAGTAGAATCATTATACAAGGCTATATGTGTTGTTCTTATAGTTTAATTATAGTGGAATATATTCATATTTCACAGGACAACATGTAAGATGTCAGTTTAATCTTTGATCTTCGAGGCTTCCAGCAGAGTTTATCTTCTTTAATCGTTCATTTCTAATATACTCAGTGTCAGCATCATTAACTTTGTTTATGTCAAAATTAGCTTCAGCCCAACCAAATACCATGATTTTAGTTTTATTTAGAGATAATTAAATTATCTTTACATTAAAGCTCCCGTATTGTGTAAAAATCCCTTCTTCCGGTTTTATCCAGAGGATCTCAGAGCCCAGTGGATAAAGTCTATCTGAGGCTAATGTTCCAGCAGAGTTAGCTAAAGACTGTGGATGTGCAGCAGCCACTTTTCATCCCACTGTTTTAACAACTTGGTCCAGTTCAACGCTGGACTGAAGAAGCTGAGCCACAAAGAGAGATCAGTTCCAACTCTCAGAGCCTGAACTTCAGAGCAGGGAAATGGAAGCATCTGAGAAATAACTCCTCATGGTTTATTTATTCATCCATCCATCATCTGCCGCTTCTCCAGGGGTCGGGTCGCAGGGGCAGCAGCTTTAAGTAGAGAAGCACTGTCCCTGCCAGCAGACGTGTCTGTGGTCTGAATGAGAGAAAGGAAGCAGCTTTGTGAAATAAAGCAGGCTGCACATAAAAGCACATGAACAGAACACTCAGAATGAGCTCTTTCACTCACGGCTGCAGCGCTCCGATCCACGGGGAACGACCTCCACAGCTGCGTGATTTATCCGTCCAGCTCTGGGTCGCAGGGTAAAGTCTGAGCAGCGATCCCAGACCCTGAGTGCATGAAGCCCCACAAACACAGTGTTAAAGTGGCTGGAAAGCACTGAAGTTACAGACTAAATGTCTTAAATAAGAGCCGTTGGACTGATGCGTTTGTGTTCCACCAATCAGGTGCAGCTAACGTGGGATGAGACGGACCACGAGCGCGTGACGGCCCTGAACAGGAACTTCAACAAACACGAGCTGCTGGACATGGACTTTAAAGCCTACCTGGCCTCCTCCAGCGAGGATGAGGACGAGGAAGAGCAGGAGAGCGGAGCAGACGTCCAGGCAGCAGAAGGTGAGAAAGCTTAAGATTTATTTTCTGCCTCTGTGAGATGACGGAGCAGCGCTCAGGTGTTCTGTGTTTGCTTCGGACAGAAGAACCTGATGAGGAGCAGAAGAAACCTCAAGAGGAAGAAGAGAAGATGAAGAAGAAGAAGAAGAAAAGCGAGGATCAGATCTCAAAGTACAGAGAGCTGCTGAAAGGCATCCAGGACAAAGAGAAGAAGCTGCAGGAGGACAAAGACATGGAGATGGAGATCACCTGGGTGCCAGGTAAGAGGACGCTGGGTCCTTCGATCCTTTGGTTGCAAACTTGTCACACAGAAACATGATGAGCATCCAGCTCAGAACTAAAAGTAAAGTTTCAGAGTCAAAGCTTCAGTTTTCTGACTCTGGGTTAATTAGCAGGTCAGAACCAGCCAATCAGGAGACAGCAGGCTTTTATCTGTCGTTCAGAACTAAAAACAGGACAGCGATTAGTCATCGTCTTCTTCCTCTTCTTTGGTTTATATGTCATGCACAGAAAACACCTTCAACTCTAAAGCCTGATTTATGGTCGTCTACGGAAAGTGACGGAGAGCCAAAATTCCTATCTATCCGCCGAGGAGACGGAGACTCGTGGAGACCGCAAGGGTTGTGATTGGTCGGGTAGCAACATCATTTCTGGAATCACTTTTCCGGTTTAGCTCCTTCCTCTCACAACAACAACACCGCCATTTTTAAAAGAGTTTACTGTGTGCCGGTCAACATTTGGTCAAAATTATTTGCATTTGAATATCAACAAGCTCCGACTCCAACAAAAGTCTTTCTCTCTCGGTCGCCATCGTTCACTGTGAGGAGTGGAACGGAGCCGGAAGGTAAACAATCAATCAACGACTTTCACAATAGATTAGGCGAGATTGGGTCGTCTAGCGTAGCGACGCCTGCTGACCGGGAGGTGAATTGCCTTGCGTATCCGACATCCCGACGGAGAACTTTAAAAGGATTAATAGCCTCTGCGTGACCACGGAGTCGGATTGGCGGATAGTGACGGAGTAGCATACCGAGGCCTTAACACTAATCTCGGGTGCATTTTGTCCTCCTGCAGGTCTGAAGGAGACGACGGAGCAGCTGGTGAAGAAGAAGCTGGAGGGCAAAGACGAGCTGACGCCCTGGGAGGGGTATCTGCAGAAGAAGAAGGAGAAGAAGAAGAAGAAGGAGAAGAAGAGTGGAAGGAAGCAGGTGAGCCTCCGGGTTGCTTTCTGCTTTTATCAGATGGAAACGGGTTCAGTAAAGGTTCATGGCTCGTTAAAGGCTCATTAACGACCTGTTAACAGCCTCGTTAACAGGTCGTTAATGACTTTTTAACTCTCGTGATAACGAGCCACGGGAGCCGTTTCAGCCTTTCTGAACCTTTTTAATCTGCGATTCAACTCTGTAACTGTTGGAGCAGATGAGCAGCTTTCAGTATGAATCTGTACAACAAAAACTACATGAGAGCTTGTTAATTAGTTGAACACGAACGCAACATCTGACTTTACGTTGATCTGACTGTAGAGATATTTTACACCCAATGATGATGCAGAACCGGAGACACTTTGGTTCCAGGTGTGTCTGAATTAGAGGACTCACCTCTACCTACGGTGTCCCATAGGGTTCAGTTTTATTGATCCTGTTACATCTGCTTCCTCTTTAAGGACGAATCCTCCCACTATGCAGATGACACTCAGCTGTATTTCTCTTTAACATGTTTCTCAGCTGCAGATGTTTTTCAGCTGCTCAGACTCTGTTAAAGCTGGATGTCTGACAGCTTTCTCCACCTTAATGAAGAGGAAACAGAGTCTGAGCCCCACAGATCTGTGTCTCAGCTCAGGGAAACTTGGGGTCCTTGAAACTTTTCTCTTCAGAAATATTTTACAGTTCAGTCCTGTACTCAACTTTTGTTTTTATGTTTGAGAATTATATGATAAGATATTTATCTTACTAACTCTACTCATCTTCAGCTGTTGTTCCTGCTGCTACTTCTGTGATGATGATGATGTTTCTTCTGTCAGGGAACGGACGATGAAGAGCTCAGTGATGACGAGCTTCCTCCCGACGTCGACCTCAGCGATCCGTTCTTTGCCGAGGAGCTCGGAGCGACAGGTGACCAATCAGAGCTGCCGAAGCTTCGCCTGCTGTCGGTGTTCAGTTTAAACAGCAGCAGATCAGTGTGTCCTCTGAGGGAACCGATATGCTGCCATGCTAGTTTTAGAACTACAGCGTCTTAGACATCACAAGGACACGCAAATGATAATTAACCGGGAAAATTCAGGACAAGCGAACAAACTACGGAAGTTTAAAATAGAATTTTTCACTCAATTCGGTGTCATCTGGTGTGTTGCAGACCTGAAGAAGAAACAGAAAAGCAAGAAGAAGAAACCGCGGGAAGAAGAGGAGCGAACAGCTGAGGAAGACGAGGAGCTGGAGAAACAAAAGGTCAGAAATGAGTTCCAGCTGAGTTCCTCCCTCCGTTAGACGCCTCTCAGCTGTAGCATCTGAACCCGTTTGTTTGTTCAGGCTGAGATGGCTCTGCTGATGGAGGACGACACAGATGAAGCCAAACACAAACACTTCAACTTCGACAAGATCGTGGAGCAGCAGAATCTGAGCAAAAAGAAGAGGAAGAAGCTGCTGAAGAAGGGCAAGGAGCAGCTGGAGGACGACGGCTTCCAGGTGAGACTTCAGAGGTTCTGACGAGTTCTGCTCGTAACCTTAAAACGGTCCAAACATTCACATTTATCCCGTCTCTGCTTCATCTTCTACTGAGTTAAACTCAGTAAAAGAACACGGCTCTGTGTGGGGACTTCTTCATTTCCACTAAGTTACGTCCGACTTCAACTAAGATGAATGTTAATGTGTTCTGTAGACGGGTCAGAACTTAAAATTAAAGATAAACCTGCTGTTAAGCTGCTGCGTTTGGATCAGCAGGTTGAGGGAACGCCACAAACTGAAAAATACTCCAAAAGAAAGAGCTTTAACTCCCTCCAACAGTTAACTGATGTGTAGATGGTGGAGGATAAAAACACAGGTTAGAAGTTAGAAAACGGAGGGAAGCTAGCAGAGAACTGAAGGAAGCTGAGCTTACTGTTTGTTAGGAACTCAGGTTTACCTAAATAATCGGCTGCTGCAGCTGTAGTTTCACATCAGTGTTCAGGAAACCTTGGACCTGGATCAGGTGTTTTTAAACTAGTTTCTGCTGTTTGACTCTGAACAGTCAACATCTAGAGTTATCCCTCAAATACTCGGTAACAAACCCGTCTCTGTGTCCAGGTGGACGTCGAAGACCCTCGTTTCCAGGCCATGTTCACTTCTCACCTGTTCAACCTGGACCCGTCCCACCCCAGCTACAAGAAGACCAAAGCCACGCAGAGCATCCAGGCAGAGAAGCTGCGCCGCCGGGAGAAGCAGCAGAGGCACGTGGAGGTCACGCTCAGAGAGGAAGAGGCCGCCGCCGCAGGAAGGAGGCGGGAAAATGACTCTGACGCTCCGCCGGCGAAGAAGGCGATGGACCCGAGTCTGTCGCTGCTGGTCAAATCCATCAAAAGCAAAACGGAGCAGTTTCAGGCTCGGAAGAAGCAGAAGCTGCTGTAGGTCCGGCCGACGGACTCGACGAGTCCAAGACATTCGTCAGGTGGGTCTCAGCTGATGACACGGGACCTACTTCCTGTTGACCGACCGCTGGGACATACGGAAAGCGGCAGGAAGTGTTCACAGTAAAAACTGAATCCTGCAGCCTCAGATCACTTTGAAATGTTTTTATTTGTTCAGTTTCGCAGGTTTACAGATGACTTGGGCCTCGACCCGTCAGTGTTGGAGCAGGTTAAGGTTTAAGACACATTGAACATATCATCAGACAGAAAATCGTCTCTTCTAGAACACTTCATGAGGCTGATGATCGGATATCCAACAAAAAGGACTTTAATGCTTTATTAAGTTTCATTAAAAATTTTCCTAAATGTAAAAACCCTCCTGCCCTGTTTTTATTATTAATTACGAATTGTTTTTAGCCCAACTAGATGAAAATAATGGATTTCCTCTGCTGAAGAGATAATAAAGAAGGCAGTGAAGCTCCTCATCTTTAGAGAAGTCAAACAGTCATTTAACCCACTGAGGAAGCAAAGAAGAGCCTGAGCTCCTCCTCAGGGATAAACCAGCAGCTTGTAGTTCCATCATGAAATCAAAGGCACTTATGGAAACACCTGTTCAGCTTCCCTCAGAACAGCCTGTCTGGAGTCTCTGGACCCTTAAAGGCAGGTTTGCTGTTTTAACAGGTGGGACACATCTGAAACTGGGCTTTGTGCCTTCAGACTGATTAAATCCACCTTACAGAAGTGTCCAATCATGGTAGTTTGTATAAATGAGCCATTTATTACCATCAGACGGTAAAAGTTTCCCTTCAACACCTGGTGGCTACAACGGGTCCGTTTGGAGGATGAATCTTGTTTATTTCAGCCAAAAAGCTGAAATAAAGTGGAATCATCCTTTAAACAGCAGGTGGGTTAGCGGTCAGGTCTGGAACTGGCTGGAGCTGATGCGTGCTGCTACGGTCCGGGGTACTCAAAGACGGCGGCGGCTCCCATCCCGGTCCCGATGCACATGGACACCACGCCGTACGCCCTGCAGACGAGAATCGGGGCAGAAAAGCACGGTGAGAGCACGTTGAAGCAAACCTCGGACCGACGAGGCGTGGCCGGCGGTACCAACCTCCTGCCTCTGCGTTTGAGCTCGTTGAGCAGCGTCACCACCTGCCGGGCGCCGGTGCAGCCCAGAGGATGACCCAGAGCGATGGCGCCCCCGTTCGGATTCACCTTCTCCATCGGGATGCCCAGCTTCTCCACGCAGTACACCGCCTGTGCAGCAGGAAGTAAACTTTACCTCAAACTAACTTACAGCCTCGTGGCAAAGAGTCGGAACAGAACGTGTTCGAAAGGCTCCTTCAGTTCTGAATCAGTTCTGAGGAGTTTCTGCTTTCAGTTCAGTCTCAAACGGACACTTCACACCTGGTTTGGAGCCTTCGGATGTTTCACCTGTTAAAGTCTGAAGGACCTCACCTGGCTGGCGAAGGCCTCGTTGATCTCAAACACATCGATGTCGTCCACCGTCAGACCTGAGGAGAGGAGCAGTGACGTTTCTGTTAAATCCTGAATTCACTGATCTGAACACGGTCCAGATATGCACCTGTGATCAGATCAGAACACAGGTGCACGCCAGGTGTGCACGAGGTCCTGTCAGAGAGCATCAGCCTGAATCTGTGCTGAAGGGTTCAGACCTGCTGGAGATACCAGCACCTGAACCTCAGGTTAAAGTCACTCCAGCTTTTACTCTGGTTTCCTCTTTAGTCACATGACTACGATCCTCTATATCACACAACAGCTTCCACAACCACTTTCTTCTTCTTTGTATCTTTTATAGCAGCAATGGCCGCTCTCCTGTGAGGACCTACTGCAGATGGAAATGATTCAACAGGTCATAAAAGCCCAATTAATTTAAAATGGGTCATCCTCCAGCTGCTGCTACACCAAGTCTGAAGATAAAACTTTAATTGCGCTTAAAAGCACGACACAAAGAGGCGTAAAATGTAACGAGTAAAAGTTTAACCTGGTTAAAGTTGCTTTAACAGCCAACTGACTGACATCAGCGGTTTATACATGTTTCTGAGCTCCAGTCTGAGCCTGCTTTTAGTTTCATGAAAATAAAACCAGCAGAATTTCCTCTGAAATCTGGAAACGTTGAAGCATCGACAGCTTAAACGTCAGCGTATCCGAGGAGAAACCGCTCATACCTGCCTGCTGCAGAGCTGCAGGGATGGCGAAGGCCGGTCCGATGCCCATGACATCAGGCGGGACCCCGACCACCGCGCTGGCCCTCAGAACCCCCAGAACCGGCAGCCCCAGAGCCTCCACTGCAGACCTGCGGCCCAGCAGCACGGCCGCCGCCCCGTCGCTCACCTGGCTGGAGTTACCTGCACACAGGTGTGAATGTGAGTGACGGCTGAACGTGGGCCGGTTCTGCTCAGCGGGCCACTCTCTGACCTGCTGTGGTGCTGCCGTCGGGTTTGAAGGCCGGTCTGAGTTTGGAGAGTCCCTCCAGCGTTGTTCCAGCTCTGACACCCTCGTCTTCCCTCACCGTGACCTGCCGCTCGCCGCCCTCGCCGTCCACAAACGTAGTGGTGACGGGAACGATCTCCTGCTGGAACCGGCCCTGCGCCCGGGCCGCCCTGCGGGCACGATGATATCACAAGTTAAAGTTCGTCCTGTCCGTTTCTGATTTCATATTCTAAAAGCTCATAGAAAATAACATCTTCATTTTCTGAGGTTTCAGACGGACGTTGGTTTCAGCTCAGCTGCGCTCTGCCCCGTTTTAACTCCGTCTGTTCAGGTGGAGCAGCAGCTCAGCTCCACCCTGACCCAGCTGCAGGTTGATGAGTTACAGAACGGAACCGTTCAGCTAGAAAGCTTCAGTTAACAAAGTAATGTGGGAGAAAATAAGTCAATAAATAAACCATGAGGAGTTATTTCTCAGATGCTTCCATTTCCCTGCTCTGAAGTTCAGGCTCTGAGAGTTGGAACTGATCCCTCTTTGTGGCTCAGCTTCTTCAGTCCAGCATTGAACTGAACCAAGTTGTTAAAACAGTGGGATGAAAAGTGGCTGCTGCACATCCACAGTCTTTAGCTAACTCTGCTGGAACATTAGCCTCAGATAGAGTTTATCCACTGGGCTCTGATATCCTCTGAGGCTGCTGCTGGATGGAAGATGCATTTTCATATTTTTCGGCCCATAAACTGGAACTTTGAAGATTTGAACAACACATTCGGCTTTTATCGATGTTCTAATGGAACCAAACAATGTTTCTGAGGCTTCAGTTTATGCGTTTGCTAATATTTTATGGAAACAGATGCAGTTTAAGAAAGAACTTTACTTGTGCTGAGAGCTGAGGGCGAAGGCGTCCTGCTTCTCTCTGGAGACTCCAAACCTCTCTGCGACATTCTCCGAGGTGATGCTGCTCAGACAAACCAACAGTTCATGATTTTATCCATCAGACAGAACACCTGGTGTCATCTCACACTGAAGGAAATCATCACGTTAAGCTTTTCAATCAAGAAGCAAAAGCATTCTGTCAGAGTGGAGCAGCTGAGGGATTTCATGTTTGAATTTAAATCACTTAAATCAGAACAAAGACAAACAGGATCCTCCTCAGCTGACGTGTTTCATTGAATCAAATGAACTGTCTCCACTGAAGGTCTGAACCAGTTCAGTTGATTGAATGAAACAAGTCAGCTGTGCTGCTGCACGGTTGGAACAAAAACCTGCAGCCACACCGGCCCTTTCATGGATCAGTTTGAGACCACTGGTCTACATGAAAACTGTAGATTTATTTTATCAGATTGTAACAAGGATTTTAAAAACATTCATTTCAGTTTTAACCTGAAATATTTATTTATTTATTTCTGTTTTACATCATATTGACCCATTTATTCTCCAAATTATTTCTTTTAGTTTGATTTCACTGTAGATTTTATTGATCTCAGTTTTTAATGTTTACAGATATATTCATTTCTGTGTAAATCACACGCCTGTGATATATGCTCCCAGGAACATGAAGAAGGAGTTTTACACAATATGTCACCTTTAATTTTTCTTTAATGAAAAGCTCTCCTTTAATATTTCTACAAATGTAGATTTGTATCCTTCAGGAACTAAAGGAGGCTTTCTATCATCGGCTTGTCTCCTCAGAGCCACTTCAGCAGGAACTCACCCCATGGGAATGATGCAGTCTCTGGCCTTGTCGTTGTCTGTGAGTCTGGAACTCAGATCTCCAGGATTACCGATCGATTGCAGCGACATGCTCTCCACTCTGAAACACATGCGAACTCTCAGATTTATTTCCATCTTCAGCCCGTTCCCTTTCTGTGCTCAGAAGCTCTTTAGAACAACTTTAAACTCTTAGTTTTACACAGTTTACAGCCTCAGGAGACACTCACCCACATGCGAGGCCCAGGTCGATGGATCTGCTCCTGATGGCTCCTGCAAACAGTTTAAACCGGCTTACTTTAGGCTTTAACAGCTATAGAGAGTTTGTTTTAAGGTTTCCCCAACCCCCCTCCCCAGCTCCTCCTGGGGGGTCCCGAGGCGTTCCCAGACCAGATGGGATATATAATCCCTCCAGAGACTTCTGGTTCTGACCTGGGGCCTCCTCCCAGGAGCCATCCTAACCAGATGAACCACCTCAGCTGACTCCTTTCTATGTGGAGGAGCAGCGGCTCTACTCTGAGTTCCCCCCGGACGGTGGAGCTCCTCCCCCTATAGGCTGAGCCCCGCCCCCCTCTGAAGGAAACTCATTCAGCCCTTTGCTACAGCTTGTATGCATTCACTGACAGTTTCAGTCATCACAGCCAACCATCTCCATCTGCAGTCGTCATGCTCTCTGAATTCACGATCAAGATCTTCTCCGTCTGCTATCTCTTGAATGGAAGCTAACGACAAACCGAGCTCACCTGCGATGTTGAGCAGCGCCTGTAGGCCGGAGGAGCACTGCCTGTTGACGGTGTAAACAGGAACCGAGTCTGGAAAGCCACTGAAAACAAAACAAGGTGGTAGAAATCACTATATCCCTATGGTATACCCCACGGCTCCATATTGGGGCCCCTGTCTCTCAACACGCCGCCACCACTGGTTTGGTTATATTGACCTAATAAATGTTGCAATGTCAGACTGACCTGAGGAAGTGAGCCACTCTGGCCATCAGAGCTCCAGCTCCAGGCTGCAGGACGTTACCTGCAGACAGAGACGATGAAAATCCACTTCCAAGTGTGACGATGAAACGCAGATCAGCACCAAATCTTCCCAATTAAAGGTTTAAACTGTTTTTCATTCATTACAGCAACATTTGAAGCATTTGAAGAACATCAAACTTTTCATGTTTCTGCTTCTAAATGAGCTAAAACACACAAAAACTAACTTCTCTTCATCTGCAGAGCTGATGTTATCTCAGCTGTGAAAAAAACTGCTTCTTTATGGTAATGAGGCGCTGCTGAGTTTACTCATGGTAACATGAGCCAGCACCGCCCCCTCAGGTCAGATTGTGAATTACAGATCTGACTTCATAAAGACCTGGATGACTCGGAACTGTCTGCTGTTGTCATCTTTGGACCTGAGCGCTTCAGGGAGAAACTGTCCAGTTATATAGTTACTCCAGATGGTATTTCCTCGGCTTCTGGTCCTACAGTGAGGAACCTTGGAGTTATTTCTTACCAGGATTTGTCCTCTGACTCATATATAAAACAGGTTTCTAGTACGGCCTTCTTTCATCTTCGTAATATTGTTAAAATCAGGAACATCTTGTCTCAGAGTGATGCAGGAAAACTGCTCCATGCATTTGTTACTTCAGGATTGGACTGCTGTAATTCTTTATTATTGGGCTGTCCCACATATTCTCTGAAAAGGCTCCAGCTGATCCAAAATGCTGCAGCCAGAGTTCTGATGAGATCTAACAGGAGAGATCATATTTCTCCAGTTTTAGCTTCTCGTCATTGGCTCCCTGTTAAATTCAGAATAGAATTTAAGATTCTTCTCCTCACATATAAAGCTCTTAAAGTGATACTCCGGAGTAGATTCAACCTGGGGTCATTTGAACCGTGATATCCAGCCAAGTAGCCCACTTGCAGTTTTTTCGATATTGGCTGAACATCAGCTGAGTTACTGAGTTATCCCGAATAGCTTCGTACAAGGGTTAATGGATCCTGGTCCGTGTCTCCAAAATTACCACACTAAAATCACATGCCATGACACCAAACTTCTACAGTAGTACAAATATGGTCTGTACTCACAAAACGATGCATTTGGAAGTTTGAAAATAGTCCAGGAGTTTATTATTATCAACACAAGCCTGATAGCTTTTCTGCTGCTAAAGCTGCGTCGACGTCACTTCCTTGATCTGGGAGCTTCAATGTAAGATGAGGGTTGATCTACTACTGTAGACAACAAAGCAAGGCTGCTCAATTTCTCCATTGATAAAATAATTTCACAACTCTACAACATAAAAATTCATAAAAATTCATGTAGAATATAGCATATACTTTGTTGTCTACAGTAGTAGATCAACCCTCATCTTACATTGAAGCTCCCAGATCAAGGAAGTGACGTCGACGCAGCTTTAGCAGCAGAGAAGCTATCAGGCTTGTATTGATAATAATAAACTCCTGGACTATTTTCAAACTTCCAAATGCATCGCTTTGTGAGTACAGACCATATTTGTACTACTGTAGAAGTTTGGTGTCATGGCATGTGATTTTAGTGTGGTAATTTTGGAGATACTGCCAGGATCCATTGAACCTTGTACTAAGCTATTCGGGATAACTCAGTAACTCAGCTGATGTTCAGCCAATATCGAAAAAACTGCGGGTGGGCTACTTGGCTGGATATCACGGTTCAAATGACCCCAGGTTGAATCTACTCCGGAGTATCACTTTAATGACCGAGCTCCATCATATCTTAAAGATCTCACAGTTGGATATTTTCCCAGCAGAGCACTTTGCTTTCAGACTGCAGGAGTTTTGTTAAAAACATTAAATCAGACGTGAGGAAAAGGAGGAAGATGGTCTCACCCACACAGACGTCCCCCAGCTTGTCAGGTGACAGTCCCACATCTGTCAGCACAGCTTTCATCACGACACTCAGCAACTCATCTGGGGTGGTGTCCTGCAGGTGTAGGGGTGGTTAAACACTGCAGACTGAAGTAAACAACAACACACTGAACTCTGGCTTTACGTGTGGTTCTGCCTCTCCGGGCCTTCATGTCACCCTAAAGACTTTCAGTGAGTTATGGAGCTTAGTAAAACTCTGCTGATGTGAAACATCTGCACCAGAGCAGAGGTCACCTGCTCACACCTCTCAGTGTCTCACTCTTTCTTTTCATGTTCGATTATAAAGAAAATAATCCTTTTCTGTTGAAAGTTCTTCTCTTTTAGGACTTTCATTACATGTAAAAAGAGTAATTTGGTACTTTTATCTGCGGTTTATGACCAGCTTCCTCAGCTCTGTTAGTTAATGATGTCAAACAACTTTAAAGTGAAAAGAGGAGAAACAGGGTTCATTACGTCGGCTCCCCTCGGTAAAGCTCGTATTTGCTCGTGTAGCGGCTCCCCCTCCGTTCACAGGAGTTCAGCTACCTTAAACGCTCCTCTCTTGGCTTTTCCGATCGCCGTTCTCCGTCCGTGGACCACCACCACGTCCTCCCCGGAGCCTCCGCTAACTTCCGCCGCAGAGCTGCACTCCGCGGCCCGCAGCCTGGAGCCGGAGGAGCCGCCGGGACGCAAGTGTCCAGAAATTATCTTCAGTCTCTGCATGACGGAGGCGGAACGACACCTGCTGTCAAACTGGAGGTCTGACGGTGTTTTGTACTTTGAACTAGAGTAGAAGCTGCATCACTTCCGGGTTTTTAAAGGCAGGACGGCAGCAGCGGAGGGACAAACAGAGCGAGTTCAGCCCCTCCTCACTAGAACCAAGTTATTTCTGTTAGTTTGAAATAAATAAATAGGAAGAAGCACGATTAAACAGCTTATAAGTAAATAAAATGCAATTATTCTGAATAACTCACATTTGTGTTTTTAATTCACAGCTTTCTGAAAACATTAAAATTTCTAAAGTTTGAATTTTAATTAGGAATAAAATAAATCAGCGTTTTGACTTTTTGAATTAATTTGAAATAAAACTAAACTTATTACACAAGAAGGAAAATAACTAATTTCGGTAATATTTTAGACTTCAAACTGAATATTTTGACTTTGTCTCATCACTGTTTAAATGCAAAGAAATAGACAAATCTCCTTAAAATACACTTTAAAAATGTTATGTTTTAACAGCCAGACTTTACAGACTGAATCATTCAAACATATCTGGAAGCTCTCGTTTGCATGATTTATTAGTTTTGGCTCATTTATTTACGTCTTCCAGGAAGATTAGAATCCGTTTTCACTGAAATCGCCTTTTTAAACACGGACAGACTCAGACGAGTGGACTGAAGCTTTTATTTGAAACAACACGTCGATAAGGCCACTGACACGCTGCACATTCTGGAAACAAAAATATAACTTTTCAGTATAGAATCAGATAGAAAACTGTTAGTTTTTAAAGAGATTAGATGAAGTGAATCCCATAAAATATATTTACACAACTGTGACATTAATGAAGCGACAGAAGGTACAAATATCATTAAAAAAAATGAACAAATCCTCAACATGTGCACCAGCAGACGGAGCTTTAGGTGGAAAATAAGGGGAATGTCTTTTAAATGAGCACACGCCATAAGGAGCTTTCAGTGAAATAAAACAGACAGACACCAGAACGTGGTCGCCATGGGAACGTTTTACAGCCTCCGAGGTCGTCACATGATGATGTAAGCGGCTAAAAACCTGCAGTGGACGAGCAGCAGCTACAAACTCCTCGCAGGAACGCCCCCCGGACCCGCTGACGGCTGAAACCGTCGCCTGACCCCTCAGCCCAACCTGTGGGTCATGTTCTGCAGTTAGACCGACGCACAGAGGAGTATTCATTAACTCTGGGAAAAGAGTGGAAATGTGCCTTTCTGCAGGCTACTGAAGCCCCGGGGCCGAAGGACAAACTGGACGTTTCTCCTGCCGAAATCAGAGATCGGGTCAGGTTCACGTGTTCGGCTGCCATTCTAGACAAAAACCAGAGGGCCAATCAGGAGCCGAGGGGTTAGCGAAGTTCACAATAGCCAGCCGTTTATTGACTTTCAAATATTATCGGAGATTAGCGTCCAAATATCTGACAGACAGGACGACGAGCGACTTTCCCGCCTGTTCGGTCCGACCACAGTTACAGTTTTACATGATTAACGTGCTGCAGGTCGACTCTGAAGGTGAAAGTGCTCCGCTGTTCGTACGGCGCACCAACCGAGTCCGGTTAAAGTGCCTGAACACAGACAGAACACAGAAAGACACCCTGATGAGTGTGTGGCTGCTGGTGGAGGCTGCACCTGTTCATGAGCTGAACAGCTGCTTATAAACATTATGGTATGTCTGCATGGCTTTCCTTCATGTTTTTTGTTCAAATTCAAACTGAAATAAAAGTCCGGTGGATTAATCCGCCTCTGAAAGTAGTCCCAACAACACGACTTTGATCTTCACAGTAACGGACTCTGTGATACGCCCACCTTCAGAGGAGGAGGAGGACACCCTTCTTCTTCACAGGTTTACAACTTCAACTGGAGCCAGAGAACCTGGATCCGGGTTCTGAATGGTTAACACTGTTCAGTAAGTCCGGGAACCTCGTCCCGGCTCAGGCGTAGAAGATGAGCTCGGGGATCTGGCCCCCCTGCACGCCAGTGCCGTTGGTACTGTCCGAGGAGCACTGGAACTGGAAGGTCACTTTCCCACACTGCACCTCTGTCATGCCTTCCTGGCCGAAGTAGCTGAGCTCGTTGCCGTCCAGAACCACGCTGGCGGTGTAGAAGGTGTCGGGCTCGATCTGCACCGGGTAGTCGAAATACACGGGGAAGGTGCTGCTGGACCCGTCCGAGAAGTACTTGATGACCCTCTGGGCCATGGGCACGCCCTGCCGCTTCAGCTCGATCTTGGCGCTGTACTCGGCTGAGCCGCAGCTGGAGCCGTACAGCCCGAAGCCGGCGATGAAGATGCGCTTGTCCACGGCGAACTGGATGCTGTCGCAGCGGCCGCGGTACCGCCACTGGTTGCTGCGGTAGGCGCAGGACTGGAAGCGGTGGCAGCGCTGTGGCGACAGGCCTTTACGAGGTTTGGTGCAGAACAGCAGGTCCGGCTTCTTGGAGGCGGTGTACCACAGGAAGATGTCGTTGGTCTCGTTGAGCGTCAGCACACCGGACTGCGCCGCCCCGTTGGCGAAGTCCTCCAGCGCCATGGTGGGGATGCGGATCAGGTAGATGGCCTTCCCGAGCACCAGCCGCTTGTTCTCGATGGTCGGCGACAGGTCCTGTCTCTGACACTCGGCCTCGGCCCAGTTCAGCGCCGCCTCGAACACCACCATCTCTTTGGCGTTCAGAGTCTCCCGTCGCAGGATGCTCTCCAGCGTCTGAGCGTCGATGTCGCAGAAGCCTTCGGAGCGCAGCGCCAGCTCGGCCTGGGCGTCGATCACCTCCCAGCAGCGCTGTGTCAGGTCGGGCTCCTCGAACAGGCAGCTCTGGGACAGCAGCACGCAGGCGTTCTTGGCGCTCAGGCTGGTCTCCAGGAAGTTGACGCAGGCCCGGGCCAGATGAGGCACGATGTACTTTTTAGCAGCGTAGAGGGTGGCGAGCACCGTGTCGGCGCACAGGTCGATCTCATCGCAGTAGATGTACCTGCGGAGGGAGAGATCATCTTCATTTCTGTGTCCGATGTCTCTGGACGGCGGCGGAGCCGAAACAAACAGAACCACACCTACTTCAACATGGCCAGAAAGGAGGGAGGTTCCACATCAGGGATCCGGATCTCCTCCTGGTCCTCGGCCAGTTCTCCGTAGAACATGGCGTGGAACACAGAGCTGCCGACGGCCAGAACATACTGACGGAGAGAAGAGACGGGACGTTAGAGTCTGATCACAGAAACACAGATTCTGACGTTAATCTAAATCAGAAATATTCCAGTTTACAGATTATTACATCAGATCTCAGAACTCCACACTGAGAAAAAGCTGCGTTTCTCTCAGATTACAGGCTGTGAATATTCAACGTTCGCTGTTTGAGCTCCAACAGAGAACTTCAGATCTATAGAACATGCCCCAGATACGTCACCGGCTGACGCCTGTCACGGCTTACCTTGTGTCCAGGGACTCGCTCTGTGCCGCCTGGTGGTCCGACCACAAAGTGAACGTCTGCCATCATCTCATTGTTGAACATGACTGAATTCCTACAAACACAGAATCCAGCAACAGTCAGCGTCTCCTGGAATAACCGACAGGCCTGAGCTCATCGCTTTGTCTCCGATTCCTGAATGAACACTTAACCTCTACGGAGCACCGGACAGGACAAATGTAAATGGGTCCGAGACGGTTTCCTCTTCTTCTTAAAGAACTCAGCACATTATAACACAGGGAGGACAAAGATAGATGTGATATGGAAACAAACAAAGATTCTGAGAGCTTTGACTGACAGTTATGGGTTGATATTGAGGTTTGTGTTTATGTTCATGCATTTAGGAGACGCTTTTATCCAAAGCGACTTAAAAATATATAACATTACAGCTAACAATAAGCTACATAGAAGGAAACCACCAGTCAGACTGTCAGGTGTGACAGTGTAGAGATAGAATGCAGACGTAGAGGGAAGTACAGAAAGATAAAGTGCAGTAGAGGGGGCAGGGAAGTACAGGATAGGAGATGCTCTCTGAAGAGCTGGGTCTTCAAGAGTTTCTTGAAGATATTGAGGGACGCCTCTGTTCTGGTAGCGCTCGGTGGGTCATTCCACACATGAACAGAGTCTGGATTGTCTTAAGCTAATGCTATTTCTCACCTGTGGGTAGCATTAAGTACAGGTATGAACGCATACAGAATGGATGTAGGACACATTCAGATCCACATCTGACCTGATGAGACTCCACACAAGCTGCAGAGGCGCCTTTTAACGGGCTGCATTTGGACCGTGAATCCAAATCTGAACCTGCCTCACTGAGCCCCGGCTCTGACTCACCTCTCCCGGATGGTGGGGAACAGGCCCTGCCAGCTGCAGCAGCCCTGCGCGGCGGCAGCGTTGTTGTTCGTGACGTTCTGCTGCTGGTACTGCTGGATGGAGGCGGTGCTGCTGGTCGAGGCGGAGGACACCAGCTTCTTGGTGGGAAACAGCTCTGCAGCCATTCTCTTTCAATCAGACCGCAGGCCGCCGGGTCATGGCAGCTCCGGGGAAGGGCCCAAACCGATCCGAACCTCCGCTCGGTGAAATCCGGACGGTTATTTCACACTCGGACACTGAAGAGCAACCACACCACAATCCATTTAAAATCTTAAGGTTTTTCCTGCGCTAAGCTAACCTTAGCTACACGTCACCAACCACTTTTATTAGCTACTTTATTACATAACGACTACATTTAAAAACACTAAAACATCTCAACAGTTGGTCAGACGCACAGTCAGCAAACATAAAACGACAAATAAAGACTTCGAGCTCCGAATATTTGACTCCTCTGTTAACTTTAGCACGTTGGTGCTAGTTAAAAAGCTAACTAACCGAGATGCTAACTGCTTTTAATGAGTATACTCAACGCCGTGGTTCGGTGAATAACTTCGTTTACACCTACTGAAGTGTTACACTGGGGGATTTCTCGTGAAATCTTCCACATGAAGCTTTTTTTGGTATTTAGGGGACCTGCGGATCAAATTTGTTTACCAAGAGCTCCATGGAGGACCGCAGCTTACCAGCCAATCACGAGAGAGAAGTTAGACTTCGTCTTCTTCTGGCTTTAATGGTGCTTAAACAGCTGCTCATCGCCCCCTGGTGGACTACAGCAGTAACAAAAACATTTAATATGACTAAATAACTACATCCAAATTAATAAATATATCCAAATAATAACATTACAGTTTCATCTTTAAGTTGATGTTTTGCATCTAATTTGTTAGTGGTTTGAAGTATTAATTCTATAATCTAAATTTTTACCGTTTCCCTAGTTTTATTACAGCGTTGTCACTTTTTAGAGTAAAATTGGAGGACAGTTGAACACAGAGCTGTGTGTAAACTGAAGAATTCACCAAATACTGAACCGGTTTCCCTCATTTTATTAACTTATCCACACAGAACTCCTAAAACAAACACTTCTTGTGTTGTTTGATGCAACAATGAGACACATCAGCATCACGACAGATTTCTTTATTGTTACTGTAAATCTGCCACTCACGCATGTTGAAGAAAAAGAAAAAAAAGCATGAAAAAGGAATCCTGTGTGCGTGTGTAGTGTATGTACAAGCATAGCAGCTTCTAGAGTCTCTTCTTTACAGGTAAACTGTACACGATAAAGAACAACGATAATTTACAGGCAGACTGAAGCTGCTCACATCAGTAGTTACCTGATCAAACCGCTGGGCTGCTCTGAAGGTAAAGTCAACAGCTGTTAAAGGACTCTGCTTGTGTTTGAGAATCAAAATAAAAAACATCTTTGTCACGCTGACACTTCAGGTTGCTGTGGAAGCCTTTTCTGCTCCTCTTATAGCTTAATGAGATGCGATAAAGCAGAAAAACACGGAGATTTAAGCCGTCAGATGGAGATTTCCACCTGAGTGAAGTCAGATCAACAGATGTACTTAAATAACCTCCACACTGAACCAGCTGAAAGTGAAGCCAGACCTGTAACTGTTTAACTGGTGAGTCAAGAGGAAGTAAGTCCATTAACAACTTCGAGGTTAAAATGTCCCTAAAACTCCAGAGTTATAAATCTGAAATCAAAGAATGCTTATTTGGTTAAATAACTTTTGTGTCACAATAAAGTCAGCTGCGTGGTGTCACCAGAGGGGGCGCTGTAGCCTACGATGGTCGTGGTTGTAATTCAGTAGAAGAAGTAGTCAAACAGAAAAGAAACAACAGCTGTGTTGGACATCTATAGGAGGAAAATGGAGAGAGCTCTTCTTCAGGAATTACTTTGGGAACATCTATTGTTTCATATCATAAACTTTAAGGAGTCAAAGATGTCTGGAACTGACGAACTGCTCCTTCAGATTTGGTGTTTTGCTGCATGTAAATAAACTAAATCTGAGCTGTGAATATGAACCTCTGCAGGTCCCGTCCCCGTTGATCAGCCGGCTCAGTGTGGAACCCTTTAACTTTACATTCAGGATAAAACAGTGAAAACATCATATGAATCAAAGCTTTTAAAGAAACTGGCACACAGATAAAGTTTGTTCTTTCTGCTCTTTTAGAAGTCGGTGAAACATATTTCCCTCAGTTATCCCTTTACACCTGGTTAATAAATACAATTGCTTTAACATTAAAAACTGTACATGTGTCAGTTTCCCCTGTTTACAGGACAGGAAGCAGCTGTTTATGAGATGAAAGTTTGGTTAAAAGCAAACAAAAAGTCACCGGCAGAAACCCCAAAAAGGAATAAACTTCACTTTTCAAGTAAAACGGAGAATAAAAAAAAGGAAATAAAAATCTGTCACCAAACACGAGTCATTTAGAAAACTAGTAATCGCTCAGTCTGAATAATTACACAAATTACAACATCTCCAGGCGTACACCGTATAAAGCAGGTACAAATCTGAGGCTGTTTGGGAGCAGATTTACAATACAGTTAGTTTAGAATTAGTGGGAAGTGTTCGGTGTCTGTGGCTCTCATTTGGCCTTTAAAACTCACAATAAATACATCAGCAGATGAAAAAGAAAAGCTTCTCGTCTGTAAATACACGCAGCGGCGCCGGAGCCTCGTCACCACAACGTCAAACAACCCACACGATCCAAGTCCGAAACATGTTCCGACAGCGAGGACAAAGAAACTCCTGAAAGTGACTCTTCATTGACCGAACGCTTAATTTCAGGAGTCAACAATGAAAATATTTCCTCCATGGATCAATAAAGTCCAGCTGAAGAGGAGAAACCTCACGGCAAAGAGGCTCTGAACATCTACAGGACGTCCCGCTTTATTCTGATTTATCCCCGCCTGTTACAAAGATCTATGAGAAAATATATCATTTCATTTTATATCAGTATTTACCGGCTTTGATGAATCAGCTGTTATGACCTCAGAATGAACATTTCTGTGTTTAAACATGGAACAAACAGAGTTTAACCAGACTGAAACCGAACTGATGAAGAACAAAAGTCTTCCGTGATTCAACCTGCAGATAAAGTTCGTTAGAAAGTGGTCGTCGGACTTTGAGATGGTTGTTATATCCAATCTGACCACTAGATGGCAGTAACTGTGACACGCTGTTAGTTTAGGCTGTTGTGGATCATTTCTTGGTCGCAGCTCAACGCTGTGGAGGACGTCTGCGTGGAGCCGACAGGAAGCAGGAAACGATATCAGAAGCTCATTAAAACACCTGAACACTGCAGACAGTCTGCTGCTCACTAAACCTTTAAATCCATCTTTCATTTCTTATCTTGTGTCAGGAACTCGTATATGTCTTTAAACTGCGTTTTGTTTGGTTCAGCGGTCTGAAACACGCCCGCTTTGGTTATCTATTGAGTTGGAGTCAAAGCAGCCACAGGACACACCTCGGGTGGATTCGGGGGACAGTAGTACACGTCAGTTTTTAGGTGCAGGTGAATCAGAAGCGATCTGTTCAGGCAGCTCGAGTCCAAACCGAACAGGCTGAAAGGAACCAGAATAAGTGCTTGAATCAGGTCCTCAGCTGTTTGGACCTGAGCTGAGACTTCCTGTGCGTCCGGTGAAGCACCTCGTGGACATGTGTGAACAGGATGCTGAGACTCAGGACAGAGTCGGGGTGTTCAGGTGACGCTTTGTGTGTGTTTGGGTCATGTGGGGATGTTGGACACGCCTCATTTTTGGGTTATTTTACAGCTCTCACTTCCTCTAAACCTAAAAATGGATGTTCAGAAGAAAAAAGGCACATTATCGAGACGAATAACTGAACGTGAGGCCAGCCGACAGGCTGCAGGGTGTCTGGGGTTAGAGACGGGAGAAGTGATGCTTCCAGCGTCAGTAAAGCGTACCGAGGACGCCGTTTAATGCTGCGCTCAGAGGTTCGTTTGTGTTTGAGACGCGGGCCAGCCCGAGTCCAGCAGGGGGCGGGGCACCAGATCCCAAGGCTGTTAAAGGGGCGTCAGACAAGAAAACAAAGTCATCCACCTTCCAAAAAAAAAACCCAAAAAATACCCGTCCCAACGTGGCGTTTCCTGTCTGCGACTCGCCACCCGACAGTTTCAGGTCATACGAAGACCTTAGCGAGTGCGTCGGCCCCGGCGCTGCCGATGTAGCATTTGGTGGGATGGAACGCCACATCGTGGATGGACTCCTCGAACTTCTTGCGGTGCGCGGTGAACTCCTGGATGCACGTCTTACTCTCCATGTTCCACAGACGGATCGAGCAGTCGTGACCTAAGAGGAGGAGAGAGACAGCCAATCAGGACGGAGGACAGACTGCTCACTAAGATGGCCGACGTGTCAGCGCTTCCTCATCGAACAGAGATGAGAGCTGACATTTTGTGTTGGTGACATCATCCCCACCCAACGTTAGGTTTCACATATGACATCATCAGGTGTTGAACCTCAGATGAACAACAACAGAAATGTGGGAGGAGACTTACTGCCTGACATGAGGTACAGCCCGTTTGGATCCACAGCGAGACTCGTCACAGAGTCCAGATGTGCGACCATGGAGTGGATCAGTTTACCTTCAGTTAGAAACACATTCAGAAAGATGACTCTGAGCTCAGAGCTTGTGAAGCTGGTAAACTGATGAATGAACGAGCCCTCAATCCCACCTGTGTTATTATCGAAGAACTGGATGTGCCGGTCCTCCTGGGCGGTGATGGTGATGGGCAGCGTGGGATGACTCAGCACTTTGTTGATCTTACAGGGAGCTTCTGTAAGGAGACGAGAAAGACCACGTCAGCTTGGAAACCTTACGTCCATCAGCTCATACTGAACCACACTCACTAAAAAACATCTTTTAGAGGAAGCCGGGGCTCCTCTTCTCTTTCTTTCTGTTTTCCAGGAGAACTTCTGGCTTCATAAGCTGTAAATCTGCCCTGGACAATCACTTTGTGTCCATAGCAGCATAAATCTGACTCTCGTCTGCCTAAAAACTAATATTTACTTTAATTAAACAGGACATAAGTGTGAGCCTGTAGGACTCCTCATACAGAACCATGTGGAACACCACTGATTGTAAAGATTCATTGAATCGAACAGGCAAAAAAAGGAATAATTTAATTCACTGCTTCCACTTTAAAAAGAAGTTAAAAAAAAGTGTGGTCCGTGCATGGAGCCCTGTGGTACACCTCTATTTATATGAGCCACAGGAGGCTTATAAATCTAACACCACTGCCACCATCAGGTGAAACTGGGAATCCCAGCACCGTCCTCCATCATTTCCATTCAACATCTTGTTCTCATCATTTTTGACATCATCTGTGTGATATGAGTGTTAAAGTCATGATATATTTAATTAGAACAGAAATCTGAAAGACATCTGGGTGTAAAGGCAGCAGCTTGTATTTCTTCCAAATAACCCCTCTATGAGTCTGAAGGTCATGTGACTGTGGTCATACCTGGCGGTCCGGCGGACTCAAGCTTCAGGACGAGCTGCTGCGTCTCCATGTTGAAGAGTCCGATGTGTCCGGTGTTGAAGGATGTCACCATGTAAGCCGGCTCGCTGCTCACCAGGTCCGCTGAGGTGGGGATGCCCAGCTCTGAGACAGAACCGCACAGCAGAGAGGGATCAGGTCCAGATACAGGCGTTAATGAAGGCAAAAAACAGCAGAAGAAGAGACGAAAAACAGCTCGATGATCGATGTTTTCTCACCTCCTCGCTCGTTAAAAACAGCAAGGGATGGCGAGGTGTCGGCGGCGCTCCACAGCCGGACCGTCCCGTCAGCCGAGCAGGAAAGGAGGCGGTGGTGAGCGGAGCTGTACACCAAACCCCACACTGAGTCTGTGTGCCCGCACAGCGCCCCCCGCAGGACAGAGGGCTCTGCAACGCAACAAATCTATCCAGATCACATTTTAATTTAAAAAATCTACGTTTCTGCTGGGGCAGACTGGGACGTACCGTATGAGTCGTAGGGGTCGATGTTGGGGTTGGGGGTGTTCCAGCTCTGGATGGTACCGTCCACCCCCCCACTGAAACACTGCTCACCATCTGAGCTCATGGTGACACACAGCACAGCCCCGCTGCCCAGGAAAGACCATTTTAATCCAACTGTCTTTCAAACATTGTACATTTATATCATAATCTAAATATTCTAACGAGCAGAACTAACTTTTATCAGAATAAAATTAAGTTTATATGTGAGTAAGTTACTTTATCAAATATCAACAACATGAAACTACATTTAAACGTTTTCAGGTAAACAGGATCTCACCTGTGAGCTCTGAAAGTGTAGATGGGTTCCACATCTAACGCAGCACACCTGGAAGGTTAAAGTGAGTTTGTATCAGAACCTGGAAACAGTACTTTAACTAAAATACTAAATATTCTGCAACACTGCCCCTCTCAGGTCAGACTGTGAACTGTCAGAGCCGTATATAAAGAGAGTTTGGCCAACTATGGGTTCGAACGTTTGAGCTATCCCGCTATGCTGATTGGTTCTGGGCTGGTCACGTGTTTCGTGGACGCCATGTTTGCTACCAATATTCATATTTCATACTGCGATCCCCACAGTGAGCTATATCATAACACTTCAAATACATTATTAAATTATTATTAGTTGTTATGCCAATATAATGCCATGCTGCAGTGCATATGGCTGTAGTGTAAGACCGGGTCAGGGGAAACAACTACACCGTTTCCCCGTGACAAAAAACGGAGGAAATTATGGGAGATTAAGGTCAGAAGGAATAACTGGAAAGCGACAGATTTCTCTGTGTTGTGTGAGGTAAATGTCATTTTTTTCTCTGACTTTTGTTAACAATTACTTAAAAAAATAAAGTCATAATAGCATTAATATATACCATGCTCTCAAAAACTCCTGACACTGCTTAAGAAATTAATTAAGTTTGAAGTTAGTCAAGCCTTATGCTAACCTTAAGCTAGTTAGAAAATTAGCAGCTACTGTCATAACATCAGTAACTCGGATGCAATATAACACCTACTGTGAAAACGATGTGTGCATTTAATTTATGTCGATGTAGACAGCCACATTTCGGTAACACATAACTTTGCCTCAGTTACTAAGTTATTACTGCTAACGGGCTAATATTATGGTCCTTTTCCCCTGAGATTTACATCTTACTGAAACTCACGTCCATAGCCTCATCCTATACTGTCAATCGCATTATCATTTTCTTATGTATTTTGCAAAAAAAACTGTAACTTTGTGAAGAATTCAGTAGTTAGTCATGAACATTTTGGATGTATTGAACTTGTGTGTATTTGGCCAATTTAGAAATGAGAGTTTTATTCATGCATGTGTTTGTGAAATAAGAGATGTCTGGTTAAGAATACAAGATATATATATATATAACTATATATATATATATATATATATATATAATACTACAAGCGAAGTTTGATGATCTATCGAGCCTTATTTGTATTTTAAATTCAGCGATTCTGACGTATGCGGCCCATAGGCTATGGGCGCTGTGGAATCTTCGCCGTCGGTAGCGAAAATCGTGCCCATGATTCGAGTTGGCTGAACTCTCTCTATATACGGCTCTGTGAACTGTGAGTCAACACTGCCCCCCTCAGGTCAGATTGTGAACTACAACCCTGACCTCCATCATCCAGTGGTCAAAATAAAAAACTTTATTCACTGCATTAATCTAAATATATTTTAATTTTCTTTCTTAATGTTTTCATAATTTCAGGAGTAAAACAAAGGGTTTGACTCAAAACGCATCATTATCCTGGATTTGTATTAATTTGAGGCTGTATCTCTGGTTAAATTTAACTCTCACTTCTTGGCCGGCGCCGTCTTCTGGAGGTTCCACAGTTTAAGGGTGTGATCCTCGGAGGCTGTGACCAGAACCGGCTCCACCGGGTGGAAGGCCAGACTCCGGACCGAGTCGAAGTGGCTCCGCAGGGTGAACTTCGGATTCCAGGTTTTCCTCAGAGCGTCTTGGTTGTTGGTGATCTGAGGAAGGAGTTAGAACCGACATGATTCTGAGACTGGAGAAACTCCTGGGAAGTGATTTTATAGCCAAAAACCCAAAGACACAACAGCTCTGGGAGGAACTGCTGTTTTTATTCAGACAAAGGTGTGGTCTGAATCCAGTGGGACTCAATTAAAGGTCCAGAATCTGAATCTAAATAAAACCGAGCAGAGCTTCACCCAAACATTTAAGCTACATTTCAACTACAGGAAACTCAGGAACAGCAGGATCCTTTTCTCTGAGGCAGAGCCTTCAGTTATCAGGCCCCTCTCTGTGGAACCAGTTTGGCTTCAGGAAGCAGACACCTTCTCTACCTTTAAGATCAGGCTTAAAACTTTCCTTTCACATAAAGCTTATAATTAGGGATGGCTCAGGTGTCCCTGAAACATCCCATAGTTCTGCTGCTATAGGCCCAGCCTGCTGAGGGAGCTCCCATGATGCACCTCTCCTCCCTCTGCTCTCTTTCCTCTCCATGTACATGTGACATCATTGTTGTCATTAACTTGTGTTTCTCTCTCTCAGCAGGTATCCCTGGCCTGGTGTTACGGTGCCTGTTGTCCCCTCTTTCCTGTCCTCTCAGCCCCCGGCTGGTCCAGGCAAATGGCCACCCTCCCTGGTTCTGGTTCTGATGGAGATTTCTTCCTGTTAAAAGGGAGTTTTTTTCTCCCCACAGTCTCCTCGTGCACGCTCAGGACGGGAGATTGGATCAAAGCAAACTTTATTTAATTGGTTCTGTATGAATTGGACTGAATCTTTGAAGTGCTTTAATGTTACAGAACTAAAATTGAACTGAACTGATCTACATTTTTACTCCTTAGCTGTGACGAGGTGTAAACATATTCTTCACTCACGTCGTACGCGAGGCTTTCTGCCTCGTTGGCGACCGTCAGTCCGGCCAGTTCTCCCAGGCCCAGCTCGTTCGACACGGCTTCGTCCACTCTGCCCAGAATAAACGACTTCCCAGACGATGGCAGGAACGTCATCGGCTCTGCAGGGAGGACACAGGAAAATCTGAGTTCAAACATTAATGTACAGCTGATTAACGGACTGAGGTGGAGGGCAGGTTACCGTCTTCAGAGCGGCCGACTTCGTGCTCATTTAGCCTGGGTACGCTGGGCCTGGAGGGCGGCGTCATGGCCTGCGGGATGGAGGACAGCTCCTCGGTGTCCCGCAGGTTGGCCAGCATGTCCTGGAGTTTGGACCGGTTTGGTCCTGGAGGAGGAGGGAGTAAGAATCAGGAACACAGAGGAAGGAGGGCTGCGTTTGAGTTAGAACTGAAGAGTTAAAGTAAAATGTGAATGTAGAGCTGTGCAGAAACAATGAAGACAAATAAAACCAGAGAAAAAAAGTGACTGTAAATGAGAAATCAGCATGATGCAAGAACACACCGATTCATCTGCATCTGAGAGCCTCTTACTGTGGTTTCTATGACAAAAATACAGCAAGATTCACATTTAAGGAAGGAAGAATTAGTCTGTTTCTGCATTTATTTGAGACTAGGTTAGAAGAAATCATCAGGAAGGAAGAAAAGATGCTGAACAAAAAGGAGGAGGACTCCTAACCAGCAGGGACACGTCTACAGGCGCCGAGGCCATCACTGATTTTAAAGGAAAAGAGACACGACAGAAAAGATGAGAAAATAATGAGGATGATGAGGAAGAAAAGAGTGGGGAGGAAGGAGGAAGCAGGCCTGGGTCAGGACTTACTCTTCACCCCCTTCTTGCCCTTGCGCTCCTTCCTGTACTGCTCCTTGAGCTGGGCTATCAGCCCCTGGTCCACGTCCCAGGCCAGCTCACCCAGAGGACTCTGCTCTTCCTTCTCTACAGGCCAGCGGGAGGAGGAGGAAGGTGGGGTAGAAACACGTGGTGAGTACCTGGATCACTACAGTTTATCACAGCCAACTTAACTCACAAAACAAAGGTGGAGAGGAAGGATTCTAAAGGAGGGTATCTTCTTTTTTTACTTTCTACAAGCATCGATCCTCTCAGGGCGTCACAAACACCAGAAAAAGGATTTCATCTCTGGCTGGTGTGTGTGCTCGGTGCAGAGATGGAAGCAGCTCATGACTCACAGATTATCCTTTTCATAAGAGCATGGATTGTGTTTGGTGTGTTAAACGTGAAGATGTTGAACGGGTGCGTCGAGCTGCCAGGCTTCATGCTCAGCTACGCTAACCTGAATGTCGAGGTTAGAGCAGCCTGTTCGGAATTTCCCTCAAATTCTTTTCTGATATCAAACAGACGCGATGAAAGAAAACGAGACGAAACAGCAGGAAACAGAGACTTTTCCTGCATCGCGAGAGTTGAATAAAAAAAATTAATAAAGTCATTATTAACACATTGACTCCCAAGTCACGTAAAACTACGTTTTTACTGCCCATGCGTTGGCTCCCACATGGTAAAAATACGTTTTTACGTTTTTTTTTATGGATTCTGAATCTATACATTCTAATGCACATTCTGTGTGATTTTTGTAATTATGTGATGAACAGAACTGACATAGATGGCAGTCAAAAACTGGTGTCATCATCTGGACATTTTGATCATTACGCCAATGGCTTTGCATCAACTCAAGAACAATTTTGATAACGCTGCATTGATTGTTGTGCATTTCCGCATTTTGTCCAATCGCACGTGTCGGTTTCCAGAGGGTGGCGGTAAAGTAACATAAACAAACAACAAGAAGGAGAAGAAGACACGCGACAAGTCAGAACATGAACAGGTTAGCTTTGCCACATGCGACACGACGCAAATCCTCTGACCCGGATATGTAAGTATCTAAAGTGCCACAGGCTGAAAGAGCGCACGTTTCACAAAAGCCCCGATCTCAGTTTGTTGTTGATTTTGGTGGATACCCGCCTTGGTTTAGCTAAGGATAGCTCGCTAATGGCGGCACCTAGAGACACGCAGTTTTGACCCACAAAGAGTTTAAAGTCTCAGCTTTCAAACGAGCCATAACATGTTTCAGTGGCCCTATCACATAATATGCTGTGACTGTACAAAAAACGTCAAAAAAATGGTTTAGAACGCTGGGAGTCTACGACATAATACTGTAAAAACCGCTGGTAGTCAATGTGTTAAAAATAATATTTCGATCATTATTGGCAACAAGTTTTACGGCTGGTTCACTCCTCTTCAATCTGTGCGAGGCACGGCCTTCTACAGTGTAAAGTTGTACACAAAGTTCATTACACTAATCTCGGATTTACTCCAATATAACTGATTCCTGTAATAGGTGCAAACAATCCCCAGCTGACCATTCCCATATGTTTTGGTTTTGTCCCAGGCTTGCCACATTTTGGTCTGAAATCTTTAAAACTCTAAGCACAGCTTACAACACTACTATTTCTCCGGATCCCCTCTTGGCCCTATTTTGTTCCCCCCTGCAGCCTCTTGTATCTAAAGTTATGCAAATTGTTCTTGCATTTGCCACTTTGCTGGCCAGGCGACTCATACTTCTCAATTGGAAACACCCTCAACCTCCGCCTTACAGCAGGTGGGTGAAAGAGGTGCTACTGTCCATTAAACTTGAATAGCTCAGATTTTCCCTCAATGGTTCCTTAGGTCCTTTTGAAAAGACTTGGAGACTTCTCTTAAACTATATTGAATCTTTGACATCTCTGCCTGACTGAGCCCCCCATATATTTATTTTTCATTTATTTTGTTTTTTCATTGTTGTTTTTTTTTTTAAACATTTTTATTTAAATTTACTAGTTGACTTTGTCATTTTCCATATTCATGTGTTTGTTGTATGTGTCTTGTGCTGTTTATATGTTGATATTGAATTCTTAGAACTGTTCTCCGGTGCGTGGGGTGGGATTGTGGGAGGGATAAAAAACTGGGGAAAAATTATAGAATGGAAAGCTTCTCTGTTGCGTTGTACTGCTACATTGCTACCTGTGAAATTGCTTCCAATAAAAAAAGTCTATAAAAAAAGATAAAAAATAATAATAATAATATTTCAAAACGTGGCCTAGAGTGGTGGACTTAAGGTAAGGGTATGTGGGAGGGAAAAATATAAAGGGGGGGGGGGGGGGGGGTTGTTTAGGGGGTTTGGTTTAGGATATGAGAGTTTTTGGGAAAAAAAAGTTATCACAAATTTTCCCAAATGTGACTAACCTTTAAATTTTAGTGGATCTGGATCAATGGTAGGTGGTCGGTTTGAATAGTCGGGGAATTCTAAAACGTCAAGTGATTGAAAATAGTAAAAAATATTAATATTAATTTAATTTTCTGAGAACAAGGTATATAAAAGTATATAAAATGCCATAATATGAAAAATATATGGGGGCAAAAAGTATATACAAGAATGAAAAAATGTAAAAAAAAAATTTAGAAAATGAGGGGATTTGTATAGAAAAGGCCAAAGAAAGACTGTCTCAGGTGTTCAGGTGTGTTTTGTAACCTTTCGGAGTCCATTCCCACATTTCGTCTGTCTGGGAATTTGTATTGTATGCAGTGGATCCAGGTGCGTTCCCGTTTTCTTCTTTCCATTTGCGTCCATTCGGGGTTGTGTTGGATTGGTTTGGCTCGTAGATTTTCAATTTTGTGTTTTTGGAAATGCTGTACGAAGGGGTTGGGGGAGTAAATTCATATGAGGGCATTAGTTTAAATATTCCCTCCAGAGGTTCCACATATGTTGGCCCGTTGAAGGGGACCAGTGTACGTGGTCGGCTGTTGTTCCGAATCTGTTATTTGGGAGTGGGGGTATTATGTTGTTTTTGGGTGAAATTTCCTTCAGGAGGTTGTTAAGCTTTCTGAGGTTGGATCTTTGGTCCATGGTGAGCTGGTTTGAAAAGTTCAGGGCCTTGAAATAGATGTCTGCGTATGGGAACGTCCTTTGTGCTGTATAAATTAACCGTGATATGAGTTTTCTGAGGGATACGTGGTTGTTGTAGTCCTTGTTGTTCATTTCAAAAGCCAGGATTACGTGTTTGGTTCCGTCCGAGTCGGGCTTCTTGTTCCAGAGGATGTGGATAGCGTGAGTTAGATTACCGCCTGGGTAGCTGTCCATTTCGACTTGGCTATTGCGTATAATTGGTAACCTTTTAACGTTCAAATCGCCAAAAATTATGTCGGGTTTTTCTGGTTGTAAGCACCAGTTCTGCATTTTTTTTTACCATTGTGTTCATGGACGTTGAGGCTTGTTCCAGGTTCCGTTGGTGGTTGGGTTTTAGGGTGCGCTTCTGTTTTCTTTTTTGCGGGTTCCGTGTTCGGTTTTATTTTTTTAGGTTCTGTTCGAATCACGCTTTTGGCACTGGTGTGCCTTTGTTGTTTGCAAACAAAGGATTGCCTCATTGTTCAAAATGGCGGCGGAATCGGTGGGATAGTCGCAGCTCAAAATGGCGGACCTGTTTGTGTAGGACTAAGGATTACCTTTGTTTCTAGGACTGTTTTGGTAACAAGCGGGTTGCCTTTTGTTAAAAATGTTGGCGTGAGGTCTATGGAAAGCGGTTTGAAATTTCTCCAGATAAGGTTGATTCGAGGTTTGTTTATGACAAAAGGTATGACCTAGGTCCCGTTGCATCCACGGATTGGCTTCTAAGTAAGCCAATGGATGTAAACCTGTAAAGGTGGCAATTTGAAGGAGTCCAATTGTTCCTTGTTTTGGGCTGAGGTTACTTGAGTAACCGCGTATGTGGTGCAGTATGTTTTGTTGTGTGTTTGAGGCTAAACCTCATAGAAAACTGGGCAACATTTAAGACTCTGATGCCCTGGGTCACCGGTCCTATAGTCGGAACATGGGTTAAGCTTATCTCCCTAATATCTCCAGTGATGTGGCCTGGACTTCTGGGACTTCTGGGTTCAAAATAAAAAAGTTTAAAAAACACAGACTTTTGTCTCTTTGTGCGGTTTGGTGACAGTTCTGCAGCTCTCATTAAAACTTCTGGGAATAATGAAACCTTGACAGAAAATGGTAAAATGTGTTCTTTTGTCTTCTGAGCTGAGTCAGTGCTTTAGAACTATGGACTGTGAAGTGTTGAGTCACGAGCTGCGTAGGAGAGCCTTCTCTCATTGGCCGGATGACACTGAATGCGTTGCTAAGTAACAGAAGAAAAAGGTGGATTTTGTTTAAAGTGCAGGTCACCAGCTGGTGATGCCTTCAGGGACTCACTCTGCTTCATGTATCTCACATTCTCTGAGATTTCTGTTCTATAGACGACACAAGACACAATTTAATCATTGGAATAAACTCTGATTGTTCAGCGAAGATATAGCTAAATGTCAAACTCAAGATTAAAATGGTGTTTCCTTATTGGACTTCAGTTTAAACAGGCAGCAGAGCTGGTAGGTAGATCACATAAAGTTGGTTTTTAAAGGCTGCGTTATTAACATTATTGTGTGAAAAATAAAACACACTAAGGTTTCATGTATTTGGACACAAACATCTTCTCCACCCCCTGAATCCATGACATGTCACACTGTCTCATTATTTATGGAACAAAAACTGAGACAGAACACAGAAGGAGTGTGAAAAGCTAAGTGAACCCCTGATCCAGCAGCTTGTAGCAGCAGCTTCAGCAGCAGTGAGCTGAAGTAATGGTTTCCTGTGTGACGTTATCAGTCTCTCTCATGGTGGTGGAGGAATCTTGGCCCACTCTTCTTTCCAGCGCTGCTTCAGCTCATTGAGGTTTGCAGCATTGGTTTCTGCACAGCTCTCTGAAGGTCCCACCACAGCATCTCAGTCAGGCTGAGGTCTGGACTTTGACTGGACCATTGCAACACCTTGATTCTTTTCTTCTTCACACATTCTGTTGTAGATCTGCTGCTGTGTTTGGGATCTTTGTCCTGTTGATGAGCCAGTTTCAGCCGAGCTTTAGCTGTCGGACAGACGGCCTCACATCTGACTCTAGAACACTTTGGTATCCAGAGGAGTTCATGGTGGACTCAATGACTGCAAGGTGCCCAGGTCCTGTGGCTGCAGAACAAGCCCAGATCATCAGCCCTCCACCACCGTGCTTGACAGCTGGTATGAGGTGTTTGTGCTGATATGCTGTGTTTGGTTTCCTCCAAACGTGCTGCTGTGCATTATGAGCAAACATCTCCACTTTGGTCTGGTCTGTCCAAAGGACATTGTTCCAGAAGTCTTGTGGTTTGTTCAGATGCAGCTTTGCAAACCTAAGCTGTGCTGCCATGTTCTTTTTAGAGAGAAGAGGCTTTCTCCTGCAACCCTTCCAAACAAGCCATACTTGTTCAGCCTTTTTCTAATTGTGCTGTCATGAACTTTAACATGCTAACTGAGGCCTGCAGAGTCTGAGATGTAGCACTTGGGTTTCTGACCTTGGGGTGACCTTGCTGGGACGTCCACTCCTGGGAAGATTGACAGCTGTCCTGAATGTTTTCCACTTGTGAATAATCTTTCTCTCTGTAGAATGATGGACTCCAGATAGTTTGGAAATGGCCTTATAACCCTTCCCAGACTGATGGGCAACAACAACTGCTTCTCTGAGATCATTGCTGATGTCTTTCCTCCTTGGCATCGTGTTAACACACACCCTGATGCTGCAGAGCAGCAAACTGACAGAACTTCTGCTTTCTATTTCAGTTTTTGCTGAATAAATAATGACAGCGTAATGTGTCATGTGTTCAGATTCACTGAGTTTTGACACCAGATGATTTATTTACATCCTGACACGTGAAACCTTAGAGTCTTTATCATAAAACATCATTCACTCGCTCTCCAGCATCATCCCCGTCTCACCCCACTCTCCGCTGTCCTCGCCGCTCCTCGACTCGGGTGACCCGTCCAGTTCGTCCAGACTCGCCAGGAAGTCGAAATCTTTCAGAGCTTCCTCCGTGTCGGGGTCGTCGCTGAGATCGGACGTGGTGGAAGACGGGGTGGACGACTGCTTCTTCCTCACCTTCTGCGAGAGTTCATATATCAGAAATATCATTTGACGGAACTACAAACCAAACCGAGCAGGAGACTGAATCAGAGGCTGCGGTTTGCTCATCAACGTCAGGTTGGGAAGCATTTAGAACAGTGAAGGTTAACTGATCAGCAAACATGGGGCTTTATAGGCTTTTTTTGGCTTTTTTAGGCTTTCTGAGGCTTCAGACGGCTGTAAGGACACATTTCTTTAACATTTCATACATACTTTCATTTTGAAGCATCTAAGAAATAAACATCACTTACAGCAGCCAGGTCCAGGACGGTTTTGTCTTTAGCTTCACTGTCCTCCTCCTCATCTTCATCACTGAACTCTGCCGCCGCGCTCTCTATGAACTTGAAGGCCTCCAACACGGTGGCCGAGTCGGACATGTCGGGTTTACTGGAAGAAAAGTTCTGCTGTTTGTTTGTGTGAAGATCTTTCAGAGTTTGTGGCTGTGTGAGCGTGCTGATGTGGTACCTGACCACGCCGCTGTCCTTCATCGAGGACGGATCGGTGCCGTTGACCATGAGCTCGCTCTTCTTCTCGGAGGGTTTCTCTCCCGAGTCTCCGGTCAGGCCGAGCAGCGCCCTCACCCTCTGAGACTTCACATCCAGGATGGTGTCGGTGTATCCGACCTCCTGCAGGTATCTGGGAGGACACGGGTCACTGATTACAGTCTCAGCTGCTGTACGAAAGGCCCTGCTGCTCATTGGAAAAGGTGTCACAGGACTCAGGTTAGGCCCAAAAGCTTCCCGACATCCTGCTGCCTCTAACCTCTGTGGGAGATCCTGGTCTCTGTAATCCAGCTGAATTCACTGCTCAGACGCTGTCTTTAAGCTGCTTTAACGGTGATTCTGTGGTTCTAAAATCAGGATTTTGTTAGAGCAGAGCGACCGTCTGGAAATGTTTTAAGTGAACTGACTCATAGTCTTAATGGGCTGATTTTCAGTCCCAGTTTCTGACTAAAGAAACAGAAAAATCTGTGAATGAGAGCAGCTTTATGGGGAATTCAGCTGGATTAATAAACACTTTACTGTATCTCAACTCATACAAACTAACAGGTGAATAAGAATAAAAAAATACGGATTTCTACATCCCATTTCTCTCACCGTCTCCCACTTAAAGAACCCATACCTGCCGTGTTTCTGTGTTCGATGTGAAAACCGTGAGCAGCAGCAACTGAGAGGACTTTAAAGGCTCATTTTACAGACTGTGTAGAAAGTTTGCTCCAAAGATGTTCAGATTAAGTTTATTTTGAATTGTTGAATCTAACACTGAACCGGCCTGGTTCACACTTCCAAAGTTAAAAACTCCAGCAAAGTGTGCCTAACACATTAAAACTGTCCCTGTTTGGGAGATTCAGTCATTTTAAAAGTGTCGGTGCATGAAAACCCTTTATGTGAGCAAAGAGAAGCTAAAATGGAAATACTTCTTACTCTGTGGTATTAATATCACTATTAAAACTCAGTGTAACATCAGTGTGAGTTGAGGATTTAAAATGAGAGCAAAGAGATAATAAAACTGTCGCTTCACCTCCTTCTGAACACATAAAACACCAACTCAAACCTCTCAGATGGGAGGTTTTCATCCTTTTCTTGGTCCTAAAATAAAAATGGAGGATTTTAGACTCCTGATTCGACTAGAAATCAGACGTTTGGTGCATTTTCTCTTCAAAGTGAAGGATGAAACACTGGTGCAGCGGCGGTGCCGTGCTGTACCCTCCGAGCTGCACAACAACACATTTACATCAGTGCTTACAGGCAGCAGACACAGCTCAGACACGCTCTCAGTGCACGTTGGCTAAAGGTTGTAAATAAATCAGAGGAAATATTCTGTCAACTGTTCTTTTTCTCCGACAGAACAGAAAACTAAAGGCAGACCTTCAGCTGAAGCTGACTAGAACCTCAGGACCCGCTGACTGAGACCCAAACTGAAGCTTGGCTGCCAGCTCGTCACAGCTGGAACATCTGTTCAGACCCTCAGAAATAAACCACCGGCTCAGGAGAAGCTTCAGAACTCAGATATACTGTACCTTCAGCCTGGACACCAGCGAGCAGGACGCCGCTGACCCGAGAGCAGCGTTGGATCCTCAGAGGTTTATTCTGAACCAGTGTTTGTTCCCCAGCCGGCCTCCTTCCTCCTCCTCCTCCTCTGTACCAGCCTCTCCGATCGCAGGAGGCTTCCACACAATCCTCCATTCACTGTCACCACACACAGGCCCAGCTACAGCACACACTCGCCGTCTGAGCCAACACGTGCACGCCAAAGTGCACCGACAGTAACACAAGGACGCTTTCAGGAATGATGCGTTTAAAGGGGCGTCTTGTCAGCCAATCAGAAGCATCTCTGACCCAAAACTCAGCTAAGTAGAGAACCGAGTCGGTTCTCAGAAATCAGCAGCAGAACTAAAGTCCAGCAGCTCATAAAGGACGTCTCCATCAGGCTGTTCCGACCCGATCCGTGTCCGGTCCATAAACATAAAAAAAGTCTTGTTTTCCTGATATTCAAACAGCTCAAAATGGGACCGACAGAGAGGGACCGACAGAGAGGGACCGACAGAGAGGGACCGACAGAGAGGGACAGACAGAGAGGGACCGACAGAGAGGGACCGACAGAGAGGGACCGACAGAGAGGGACCGGCAGAGAGGGACAGACAGAGAGGGACCGACAGAGAGGGACCGACAGCGAGGGACCGACAGAGAGGGACCGACAGAGAGGGACCGACAGAGAGGGACAGACAGAGAGGGACCGACAGAGAGGGACAGACAGAGAGGGACCGACAGAGAGGGACAGACAGAGAGGGACCGACAGAGAGGGACAGACAGAGAGGGACAGACAGAGAGGGACAGACAGAGAGGGACAGACAGAGGTGCACAATGAGATTTCTGTTTGAAATCGGGCTGATTTTATCATGCCAAACATGACCCGAGAACCTGAAAACAACCATAAGTGGCAAATCATGGCAAAAACATGCCAACTGGAACCGGCCCAACATCTTTAGCTCATATCGGCTCATCTTCCAATCAGCAACAACCCAAAAAAAACACCTGGTGACACTGGACCTCTCACAGGTTTCAGTCTTCTTCGAATAAAATATGTTTGTAGAATTTCATGAGATGTGTGGAGTTATAACCATGTTATGATGTTTTAATGTTGGTGTTTATGATGTGAACTCACTGTCTGAGCAGCTGGCGTCCTTGTTTCCAGCTGAGCTGATGGCTGCTGTTCGGAGGACTCGGAGTCTCGCCGTCGTTCCCTTCATCTGAGACACAGAGAAAGACTCACAGCCACAGCTCATGCCTGTTTATTCATCCGTTCACTGATTCATTCACTAATCCGTTCATTAATCAACTCAATAATTCATTCATTCAGAATAACAGAATAAGTTTCACACCCCCAGTCTGTTTCTGGGCTGCCCTCAGCTTGCCCCCCAGGGGGCGACAGAGATGCTTCTTTCCAGATAAAACCACAGAAGTCACATGATCTGTCACATGACCCCAGTTTAGCTCTGTCAGCATCTCCTTGGCTGTTTCTCAATACCAAGTAAGCTACGTACGTACTTGTGTACCTACTCGTATGGACTTGTCGGAATTACAAACCTCTGAGGAATGAAGGACGTAAGTTCGCTCATTGTGCATTTGGAACGGAAGCGTACTTGATTGTTGACATTGCTGCCAAAAATAAAAACATTTGTAGAAAAAAAGATAAAAAATGGACGAGCTGTGCCTGCAGTTGCTGTTGGTGTGCTTTACGTAACATTTCCAAACAGAATTTACAGTTTTGTGCTTTCTCCTCCGCCATCTTCGTTTGTGCCGCACTGCTTTCTGGGACAGCTGATGTCCACACAAGTCACCACAGAAGCATCATCGATAAAATGGGCGGAGCAAGTACACATCTGGGAATGTGGAGCGTACTCGTCTGGATGCGTTCTTTGAATTGGAACAGTACTCAATCCTTAAGTGATGCCGTTTCAGAAGTACACGAGAACACAAGTACGCATACTGAGAAACGGCACTTCTTCTCTTCACGTTGTTGCTCTTCTTTTTCTTCTTCTGCAGTTCTGGCAGGAGAACTGGCGCCACCTGCGGGACGTCTCCATAAACAGTCGACGGCGGAAACGAGTAGAAATTTAAATTTTTAATCGTGGTGCGCCGACACGAAGAACGCCGACTCCTGTGCTGGCCCCGCCCGTGATGATGTCACACTTATAAAACTCACCTTTGTAGATCTGTAGGTTTTTTACTTTTAGGATTTTATTTTTACTTCAAATAAATTCAGAACACGAAGAACTCAGGTGACCTGTGTGATGTCATCACAGAGGGGGAGGGGCTGAGCATCATGTGACATTTCATCAGCAACAGAAGAAGAAGAGGTGTGTCTCACCGGAGTCGTAACTCGGAGGTTTGATCTCTCCCTGGTTCAGTTCTGTCCCGTATTTCATCTTGTGGTGTTTGGCCCTGAGGACGAACACAAACAGGTTATCACATCTTTACACGCGCGTCTACGTTCTCGCCACAGACCTGGCGTGCCGCCAGGTCATCATGTTTGCGGCTGAGCCTGGTGGGAACCTCTGCAGGCGTTTCGCCGGTGAACAGGAAGTAGAACTCAACTTTATGGAATGTGACAGCGTGTTTTAGTGTATTTTACTGTGGAGCTGAAGTAAAGACTGATGATGATGGTGTTTTGAATCGCGCTCACCTCTCCTGTTTGAGGGCGTATTCCAGCATCTTGATCCTCCTCACCAGGTCCTTCTTCAGGTTCTCCTGGCCCCGCCGCTCGCCCTGCAGGAAGGCGATCTGCGCCTGCAGAGCAGCGAGGAAACACCGAGTCACGACAGAGAAAAGAGACCCTGAACTCATCAGACGTTAAGATTCAGACGATAACAGGATAAAAACAGAGACACAAACAAAGAGACGATTCATGAAAAGAACTCTACAGGTTCTACGGAAGCCCTGAAAGGACAGTGAGAACTCAAAAATGGATCCATTTCATGACTTCAGAGCATGTTTTTAAAAAAAGTTTCTTTATTAAAATTATTAAATTAAAATGATTTACAGCTGATTTTTATCTTATTATGAATTTCTTTCACCTGCTGAAATTTTTTAACGTATTTATCAAACAAAAATAGATTTCTTCAGATATTCAGAATATATTTTGTGTTGTTTCATCTGGCAGAAAGAAGCAGACTCATATGGAACTACATCAGAAAAAAAAGATGAAATGTTATTTCTCAGAGCTCAAAGGGGCACAAAAAGAAAAGACAAAAAATCTATTTAATGTAAATATTTAATGTAAAAACAGACGGAGAAGTCCAGGATGTACCGAGTCACTGATCGGCTCTTTGCTCCCACCAGAGCTTTCAGAATCAACAAAGTGGACGGATGTGATCAAAACGGGTCCAGAGAGACATAAAAGCCCAACAACAGTCATGAAAGGCTCATGTGTCGGGATCCGTGCCATAATCTGATGATCTCTGAGGAAGCAAAGCAGTGAAATAGAAACAACACTCCATCGTCTCCATTCGTCTCATCCTTGTCATCGAATTCCCCGCAGGCGTCATTTAAGTTTTATCGAGACAAAATGAGCTTTTTTGGCTCTAATTTGGTGTTTGTTTCCCCTGCGGCCCCCCAGAGGTCTGAGGGGTGTGAAAGTAACCCTAAAGTAAGTCTCAGCTGCCACAAACGACACGTTATCAGGGAATCACCTGCAGCTAGAGCCTAAAACCGAGTCAGTTGTGAAAAATAAATCCAACCTGAACTTTAAGCCGCCTGCAGCTCGGTCCACTTTCTGAGGGTCAGCGGGCTCAGATGACCCCAAAGCCTCCTGGGAAACGAGGGCGGTTGACGGGGCGTCTTTGTCTGATCCGACTTAACGTCAGATGATGAAGCAGCAGCGTGGGAACAGAAGAATCCGGGACTTCAGACCCACTTGAGTTTTCCTCAAACTTTAGATAGAATCTGATCAATAAAAGGGTGCTAAAAGTTTCATCCAGTATTCTAAGAACATTAAACCAGCCGCTCGGTCGCATGGAAAGCCATGTGGCGTGCAATAACTACGCCTTTTTGTCTCATTTTACGCTAACGTTGCCCTAATCCTAACCTGAGATGTTCTTCAAACGGAGTAAAATGACTCACGAAAAGTATAAAATGTGTATAATGACCTGAGGAAAGTGCAGAAAGCGGTGCGCTATTCATACACGTTGCCATGAGAACACATTGAACCAAAGAGAAGACCTCACAGGGAGATGGGAGGAGCTCCAGTCAGGGTTAAAGGTGAAAAAGAAGTGGGGAAAGTTCCACGTTTTCCTTTTCATTTTCAGGCGTTTTTCAGATTTTCAGGGGCAGACACAGAGAGTAAAAGCAGATGGAGGATGGAATAAAGCCTAAAACAAATTCATTACTTTACACTTTTCTCCATCTTATAAACGTAACGACAGGTAACTAATCCCGTCAGGAGCTGCTGGAACGTGATGGGGCCGAGCTGTTCTCAGGTCGGTCCAAAGCTCAACGCGCTGTTTGGGGGCTGCAGGCTCTGCATGCAGAGACCCAGCTGTTCCCCAGCTGTTCCCCAGCTGTTCCCCAGCTGTTCCCCAGCTGTTCCCCAGCTGTTCCCCAGCTGTTCCCCAGCTGTTCCCCAGCAGGTCCATGATACCAGCCCTGCCGCGTTCCTGTGCAGAGTCACTGCGAAACCAGGTCAGCAGTTATATTTAATACAAGAGTTGACAGCAAACAAGTCAAGCTGGCAGGAGAGCTGCGGCGCTGCAGCGTTTCCTCCTGACATCGGACTGCTCTGCTCAACATACTGAAAACTCCTCAAACCCAGATACACAACCACACCAATTCAGCTCATGCACTTCAGTTTAACTTTCTCACGCTGCAGATGTGAAGCTGATTAAACGTTTGCAGCGACTCCATCATCTAAGCGCAGTGATGCTCACTTGTATGTTGCCATGGTATCTGAGGATGATGATGAACTCAGTGGGATGTTTCATGGCCTTCTCTGTAGGAAGGCATCTGTTGTAGGCGTCTTTCTCATAATTATAGATTCTTCTGACACTCCTGAACGCCGTGTCTCGGCAGCGGCTGCGACACGCTCCTCTGTGAGCGGCAGGCGGTACCGGCGCTGAAAACAGGCTGATTGCAGAGGTCACGGTGTGCCACCTCTACACGAGTACAAGACTTTCCACCAACTCTCTATGGCAGCGCTCCGATGACCCGACACTGACCTCGTTCTCTACTTTTAGTCGTGTTTTCCACTCCAGTTAGGCTGAAAATCGTCTGATGGAACGAATATGTTAAACAGGTTGGAAAGTGCATCCTGCTGTAAACGTACTTCATGTTCTCTGCCAGCAGGAGACTCAAACCAACTAAAAAACATGCAACTATCAGCCAAAACATTAAAACCACTAATGGATGATCATCTCGTCAGGTCCCAGGTGCTCCATGTTGAGTCATTTTCTTTAAACAGCAGCAGCAGAGTTTCTCAGAGCTGAAACATGGCCGAGCCAGTCAGCTGATTCACATCCAGCTGAGCAGGCCTTCTGTAAGCTAAAGGAGAGACTTAAAGGGACAAACTAAGGACAGACCATGGCTGCTTTAATGTAGCCGCCATCACTCTGTCCCAAACATTCTGGAGCCTGAATTGAGGGTGATAAAAAGGGTTGAAATGTCTACATGATGGAGCTGAGATGGAGGAAAATGACTGTAAATCAAAGTGGAATGTGACTTTAATCAGTCTGAGGAGCAGAGGGGAGATCTGCCGCTGAGGTAAGAAGGATCTGACAGCACAGTACTTTGGGATACAGGTGTAACATTAAATAGGATTTATCTGGGAAGAGGAGACTAAATTAAAATGGGTAAAAGCGTCAATGAATACGAGCCAAATGAAATGAAAAAAAAGAAAAAAAAAGAAATCAGGTATCAAGTGATTTAAAAAGCTATTATTAGTTTGCTGGAGCTTCAGTTCCCTCTTGTGTTATTCTGCTGTATTCAGAGCAGTAATCTGAGTAATTAACATTCTTCCACCTCCAACAGGTCAGCTCTGCGGCCCCACAGCTGGACGTGGATACAGATGCAAACCATACAAAACACATCCAATCAGCCACGTTTTCCAACAGATACACAGCAAAAGTTCAAACATCAAAGGAAACTTTAACTGAATCTAATAAAGAGCTTCGTTACAAAAAACATCTCAAATCAAACCAGAGCTTCCTCCTGCAGAGTAAAGCATCCCAGTTAGATATTCCTGTGCCTTAATGTGACACCATGTGGTGTCTGTGAGAGGAAGTCCTTCACCTGTATGAAGGTGTGAGTTACATAAAGAACCACAGCCCCTGAAACAGGAGCTGGAGCCACTGCTTTGAGTGGCAACGATCACACCGTTACGGTTCCTGTGAATCCCTCCTGAACGGGTCAGACACAGCTCTTTGGCCCAGGATGAGCAGCTGTTACAGCAGGAACTGGTGGCCACCAAGCAGAATTTCAGTGAAATCAGAGTGTTTCTTCCTCTCCTCTGTGAGCAGAACTCTGCTTCCATCCTCTCTGAGCTACATTCCTGCTTCTTCTCATCAGAACCAAACTGCTGATCCTCATCCAGATAAACTCAGAGCATCTCTGAGAATAAAAAGCTTCTGACAGAATAAACCAGCAGGGCCCTGCTTTCTCTTCCTGTTTAAATGACTCAAACCTGCAGAAAACGGAGCCGGTGCTGGTTGATGTTGGACCGTTAACAACCATCGGACTGTTTGTGTTCAGATGCTTCAGTAACTCTGTAGATGATCTGTTCCTGGTTAGCATCACTCGTCCTGAGTCCAGCCAACAGATGATGGAACCAGCTCTTTGGGTTCTGTCTCCACGCTCTGCTCCCTGCTCCTGCAGATCTGTCCGGAACAGCTGTGATTGGCTCACGCAGGCAGGTGCTCAGCTGGGTTTGCCTTTGTTTTGCCTTGTAAATATCAGATGTCTGCTAGAGAATTAAAACAACAGTTAAAACATCTTAATCTTTCAGCTCTCAGTTCACTTTTAACTTTGCGAGGGAAAAGGTCACACAGCTTTGCCTTTTCTGACAGGCTGTTCTGAGCCTCTGTAACCCCGTTTAACTCGTACCCACCGCCTCGCTGAAGCGGCATTAACGCTGCGGGAGCGACCACATTACTTCAGGACAGGAGAAAACAGGGATTTCCTGCTGATTAAATCCACAGCAGTGAAGGGATTATTCTTCCAGAAGATGAGGAGCGTGTGGAGGGGAGATAAGCTGCTCGACTGAGATGGGTTCAGAAGCTGCCAGTTCAGTTCCACATGTTGAAGCCCAGAAAGCAGCTGGATGGGATGTTTGAGAGGCGAACATGGACCGCTTCCTCCAAAGTCTGGTTCAACACCGGCCCACAACCTGCAGCTGTGTGGATAAGGTGTGTTTCCAGCACAACACCGGTCCTCTCCTCGTTCTCGCTGCTACATTCGGTGTGTTAACGTTACATTTTCGGCATGTTTCTGATAAAGATGTAGGTCTCCGAGTACAATTGTTTAATGAGGTTAATATATCCAAAGTGTTTAAACGCAGTAATTAACGGTACACATGCATTACTACGAGTTACGCTGTGTACATCTCCGGCTTGGTCCATCACTGTTGATGAGAAAGCATCTGCTGCTAACTTACAGTTACATGCTAAACTATTTCCCTCTGGGATCAACAGAGGAACTATCTGAATCTGTATATAGAGCTGGAGGTTTGTTGGTCTTACTGGAGGAACAGCTTCATTATGTCTGTGTTACTGCGTTAAACTGAGCTCCTGCTGAGTCTCCACCCTGAAAACAGACCGTTAACAAAAGCCGCATTCAGACAGAGCAGTTCGAAGAACGGTCCTCCTCGAATTCCATTCTGATAGCTGCCCTTCTCCAGGGGTACTGTTTCGGGACCCTGATAGAGACAGCGACGTGTTACTTTAGCGCCACATTCAACAACAAAACAGAACAAAACAAAACCCGTGAAAAGTAAGGAGAGAAGAAAAAAACACCACCAAGAAGCTAATATGGAGAGCGGGGAGGCCACCGTGTTCATGGTCTGCATGATGGTGATATTAATCATGGACGATCACATCGGGCGCCTAACATCGAGGCTGGAAGAGCTCACAGAGAGAGTCAGGAGACGAAGGATCGAGCACAGGCCATACTTCTTGGTTTCATGAAGGAAGCGCCGCAGACAGAAGAGACCACGTTTAAGTTTAACTTATTAAACACGTGCCGGTTGTGTCTGTGTCGTATGAGGAAACATTTCAGCCGTGACAACATGACATGGGGCGGAGCTACCAACCACCAAACACCTCCGTCAGATGTGTTCCTATAGAACCCAGAAAAGACCCAGCTGAGGAGAAAGAGCTAAAATGGTTATAGGAACTGAATGTTCCTGTATGTGCGAATACGGGAAAAAACGGCCCCGTTCCTGAAAAGGTTCTAGGAACTTAGGGCTGGGCGATATGGACCAAAGGTCATATCTCGATATATTTAGGTTGAATATCGATATACGATATATATCCCGATATTTTTTTCCGCAAAGTGAGAGCTGTGAAATGAAATGCTCAGTCAAAGTCAAAGCCAAATACGAGTAGTTTTATTGAAAACTCACTATAAATTGTAAACACTGTATAACAAAGCTCCGTAAGGTGCACATTTAAATAAAAAAAATATCTTAAATAAAATTAGCCTATAAAATAAAATAGGTAAATCTTTTTCTGAGGGCAGCATTTATATATAAAGAGATAACAAAATAAAGTGTTCAGTTTAAGAAAAACGTTTTTAAACATCAGCTTGAGATTACCTGTTTATTTTTGTTAACTTAATAGCTTCTCTGAACAGTCTCAACCAGTTGCCAAGCTGTTTTCATCTCCCAGTCTTGCATGAAGTGAACTGTCACGCTCATACAAGGTTCGCACAGGTTCTGCTTGACCACATATCGCTGGTCAACGCAAAATGGGTGACGTTAGCGAGCCGGTCCGCAACGTTCTGTCTGACTTCACTATACATTTGCGGCAGTGCTTCTCGTGCAAAATAGTTCCGACTGGGAAGCTCGTATCTCGGGTCCAGCTTTTTAATTAGCTCTTTGAACCCGACCTGTTCCACTCAGGGGCGTATCTAGCCATTTTGGGGCCCTAGGCAAAATATAGACATGGGGCCCTCATTTTTTAAATACACACATAAAACAAATTACCATCCCAATACCCTTACTTTAAATTGAGATTAAAGAATCGCAATAAACCAATACTGCACAGCCACTAACAATGGTATCAACTCTCCACAGTAAAATCAGTTTCAGATTTCTCCAGCATTTGCCAAAATTATATGTTTATTATTCAGATCAAACGAGAGAGAGAGAGAGAGAGATTAGAATTTCCATGACACAAGTAAGTTACATGTGAAAATCAAATAATGTTTTCACTGCCAGAGATACTAAATGATCTTATGCTTAACAGAACTAAAATACAAAATGGACATGAGTAAAACCACCATTTACATTTACCAATGAAAGGACCAACGAAAAGATTTTGTGTGTGGACAGGAATAACAGTGGTTCAGTGTTTGCTTTGAAAGCAAAATCAAGCCATAGGAATGATTTAGAAATTTGAGGACTTCCCAGCACTTTACAAAATTCCAGCATTATCCCAGAAGTAAAGCCCTCCCTCAAAGGCCAGCCTGCCAAAGTATTTTGTGAGTGTATGTGTACAGAATAACAACAATATATCAACATAGTAAATTGGGGATTTTTTAAAAGGCTTAGACAGGCTGGATATAGATAGTTAGATACTGTAGCTGGCTAGTTAGATACAGGCCTACACAATTTAGTAACTAAATGTGTTTGATGCTTTAAATAAGTCTTTGATACGTTTTGCTTTATTTTATAACAGCATTTAACCAACAGAAATAAAATGCAGATGATGGCGCGTTCAGCCTACCTCCACATGTTTTACAGTCATTAAGTCCGCTGTGGGCAATACTGAAGTCACTATTGCATACAGTGCACCTCGCACGGTGTCATCATTCCTAACCTTCACTAGACATGGGTATACTTTAGTATATTCTGCTGTAAAATGAGTCTTATATTTTCGTTTTTTACTCGGGGATTCACCCTCTGCCATTTGGCAGGATGCACAGTTTTGAGTGGTAACTTAGGTGACTGTCAGAGTGTAAATCGAAGCCCTCCCACACCGAAGGTTATTGGCTTATTTTGCTGACTAAACCAATCAGCGCGCCCTCTGACCAGCAGTCGCCCTGAGCGCTGGTTGAACAGAGCATCGCTTTGGACACATACGCACAGGTTTCACACCTCTCCCCACACCCCTCTCTCTCTCTCTCTCTCTCGTGCCGGCGCAGTCGAAACGCGCATGGTGCACGAGTTATTATTATAGTTATTGTATTGCCTGCACGCTCTCACTCGCATTGAAAAAAAAAAAAAAAAAACACTCCCTCGCACTGGGATGGCAGTTTCGCGCGTCTGAGAGTCTCTCAGAGTCTGTTACTACGGTAACTGGCCGAGAGGTTAAGTTACCTCTCTTTGTGAAACAGGCTAGAGTTAGCCCTCTTTCTCGGGGTTGAGTTACCTCCCTTTGTGAAACGGAAAACTCAGGGTTTCCCTCATTTCAGGGTTAACCAACTCAGAGTTTTCACTAAACCTGCTTCCTGAAACGGACCTCTGGTCAATCATGGAGCATTATAAATAAATATAGCATTATAAATAAATATCCAAGTCAAGTATCAATGTTTTTTGAATGATTACCTTCTCTCTTTCTCCCTATCTTCTTTTTCTCTGTCTGTATCCCTGTTCCTCTTCATCTGTGTCCCTGGTTTGCCTTCAAGCTCCTCTGCTTCACACCTGTCTCACTCATCTCTTCTTCATGTGCTTTTCCTGCCCTTTATCAGGTCTCATTCTCTCATTTTTTCAGCAGTGCATCTGCAATTCTTTTGTTCTCTGTCCGTTTCTTTCTTTTAGCATTACCACTATCATAACTCCGCTTCATTTTTCACCGAGTCGCATACAGTTCCCTCGCTTTGATTTGAAATCACGTTATGTCGCACATTGCTACGTCATCATATTCTGGACTAGTCCAATGCACAATGGATGGGGGCATGTGTGCTTGGACAATTATTATTTAGGCATTAGTTCGGTGTTATGCTGATATGTCTGTTTTTTTTTTCATAGAAATATGTTTTTTTACTTTACATAAGTAACAAATTAACATTAGTTTTTTTGTGTATTTACTTTGGCTGGGACGGTCAGATTTGGGGGCCCCTATGAAAGACAGATTTGGTTGGGGCCCTAGGCAAATGCCTAGGTTTGCCTAATGGGAGTTACGCCACTGGTTCCACTGTTGCAACAGGGACCATGTCTTTGGCAATGTGAAAGGACACTTGTCGCTTTTCTTCTCATACGGCACACAGCGGGAAAATGAAGCTTGCAGTGAGCTTTGTCAGGTTGGGGACGGCTTGTGCCTGTGGCTGCTGCAGCGCGCAGTTTCACACACTCTTCATATTGCACTTTGTGCCACGTTTTTAAGTGATAAAAAAGATTCGTAGTGCTTCCACCACTGGCTGCAATGTGCTTATGGCACTCTCTACATATAGCTTGGTTTTGTTGCTCGTCTGACAATTTGCATTCGAACCATCTCCAAATGACTGAGCCACTGCTTTTTCTTTTACCAACCAAGGGGCTCTCCTCCGTATGCTCCGCAGGTGTTGTTGCCTTCTCCATGTTTGTTTAAGAGTGCCGGAGTGTTCCTCCCCCTCCCCCCTCCCCCCTCTGTGCATGAGAGAGGAGGGGCGGAGCCGGAGCGAGGGAAGCAGTGCAGAGAGCTCTGATCAACGGCTTGCCTGAAGCAAGTATTACAGCGCAAATATGAACAATATCGATATATGCGATATGGTCTAATTCCATATCTTATTTAAAAATCTATCGATTATATCTTAAATATCGATATATCGCCCAGCCCTATAGGAACTGCAAAAGGTTCCTGCAGTGGGAATGCGGCTTTAGAGGAGTTAAAACAGGCTGAGAGCCGCTGAGCTGAAACCAGCAGATATTCTGACCAAAGTCTGTCTGAAACGTCTCAATAAGACCAGAAAACTGTGTTAAAGTGTTAAGAAAGGCAGAATATGCCACCTTTAAGTGAGCACACAGCCAGAAGACAACAGCACTGGGATGTTAAGCTGTAAACACATCACTGTTAATCAGCTCCACTCAGACTTCTGTGGATCTCCCTCCGGTCGGCTCTCTGTCTGGTAACAAGCTCCAAATCTCCTCTATTCTTCATCTTTCTGTTTCACAGAGAAGACTTTGCAAACTGGAGCTACCCACGCTGCTGGCATCACCATGACGCCAAACTCCACGTCTTTTTCTTCTTCACAAAGGAGGTGGGGAGCTGCATCAAAGGAGGGAGGATGGTGAGAGAAAGTGCTCTGATGTGAAGCCCAGAGGAGGAGATCAAGGAAGAGACAGAAAGCAAAAGAAAAATGGGGGTAGTGGGCTGGCTGTGGGATGAGCGAGAATAGCAGCATGACGAAACCCGCTGGCTTCCTTCCCTTCGGGGAACGTTGATGACAAACGCGCTGCTATGTAGCTGAAGAGACTTTAATTAGAACAACTCAAAGCCTCAAAGAGCAGAGCTGAGGAGGCAGGACAAAGGCAGGGGAGAGCCTTCACAAACCATCCACACCGTCTGGGTCCAAGCCTCCATCACAGAACATCAGCAGAAGCAGAAGTCCTCCGTTTAATCAGGACTGTCATCATGCTCTGCTTTATGACCCAATTTTAGGCTTGAAATGAAGAATTATCCTCAAATCACAGGAAACTGGAAAGTAGCTGCTGGAACATCCAAATGTAGCAGAAATATTCAGCCATACTGAGAGGGGAAAACAATAAGAGGCTAATTCATGGGCTCCTCCAGCTGTTTTCCTGTTAACAGCTGGAGGTAAAGAGCTGAATCTCTGACCAGCTGACTGAAGACGCTCACTGAGCTCAAAGGATGGGAATAAAATGGAGAAAATGTGTTTTAATGTGTCGGTTTCCTCATTGTGCCGCACACACACACTTCTGTTTTCTCTTGCTCGTGGACTTCAGCTCAAACACTGACTGACATTTACAATGAAAACAGAAATAAATCCTCTCAGGAAACACCTGACTCACACCTGGCTGAAATGATCCAGATCAGAATCTGATGGAAAGAAGACAATATTCCCATTATGGTGTGAACGTGAGCTGCACCGAGACCATCAGTCAAACATACAAACATCCAGCTCGATCCCTCAGAACTCAGAGGATCGTCTGCTTTCACTTCACACCAGATGACATCACACCTGAGCTGCTCCAGGTGGAATTAGGAAAACCAGGATGTGTCTAAGGTTATGCTGACGAACTGTTCTTCTTCTGTTCTTTTTTAGGTTCACGAACACCGTGGAGACGTGATGGCCGACAGAGGTTTGGTGGGACTGAGTTCATGACACTTAAACTGAGCTTGTGTCATCTGACTTTTATGGTTGGAAATCTGACGTCGGGGGCGTTCAGTTGGTTTTTCTTAGTGGGAACTAAGGCTAAGGCTTGGGAAAGAAAACATTTGGTTTTCTCTTTAACTTCCACCTTTAACTCAGTAAAGGCCCAGTTTCTGCTGCTGGTGGAACCAGTTTGGTTCTCCAGAGTCAAACCACGGTCCATCGAGTTCTTTCAAAGGTTTCTGCAGCTGACAGCGGCAGCAGAGGCATCCAGCTCAGGGGGAGAAATGTGGCTAAAGACCGCCACAAACAGCTGCTACAGAGCAGGTGACGTCAGTGGGAGGAGCTTACAGATGGAGACCCGGTGGGAGGAGCTTACAGATTGAAGACGTTGGACATTTATACGGTGGTTTATCCACAGGATGAACACTTTGGACCCAGGAATGTGCTGCCAAGGAAGTGTTTACAGGAAGTTGGACACCTGTACAGGTGGGAGCTGGGGGGGGGGGGGGGGGGTCGCTTTACTGTGCTCCAGCGGACCTCTGGTCCAACAGAACGAGGCAGCTGAACATGAGTCTGAAGCTACGTTTTATTAACGAGGACTGGGCTCTGAGAGTCTGCCTCCAAGCAGATTACTTAGCTGAGGACCACCGTATCTGAGGTTTCATCTTTAGGCCGTATCCTCCAGCCTCAGTGAGAACAGAAAATCCAGCTTTTGAGTTCAAACTGAACTCTGATGGAGAACTTATGACAGAAACAGGAAAACTGCTTCATAAAAACAAGCCCAAAGTCACTTATAATAAAAGACCTGAGACTCTTTTTATAAAGTCTAAAGTGTGTGTGTGGCAGTTTGTCCTGAATTACTGATTCTTCATGTGGATTTGTCAGAAATGATTTGCCACCATCACAGAAAGCCCTCTGTGTCCTCACGTAGAAAAGATGAAACCAGGTCTGACTCTTGGCCTCTTTGTGATGCCTCTGAGGGTCTGCAGCAGAGTGACTGCTGGGATCCACAGAGGAGGCTCAGTAAGAGGAGGCCATTTATGAGCATTAAACTGTGATAAACAGAAGAAAATCTGCTCTCCAGAGAAACGTTGAACCTGTTAAAGGACCATTTCAGAGCAACATCAGCCAAATCCTCCTCAGGGACCATTTGCTTTTTGTCGCACCTCACTGTACACACACTTATTGATTAGTTCTGTGCACGTGCACGTGCAGGAGGAGGAGGCAGAGTGTAAGCTTGCTTAAATACATCCACCACAGTTAAAAACAGGAGAGCTGAAGCAGAGCGGAGGAGGTTCTTCTCCAGAGAGCTGCAGAAGTGCAGCTGTAAATGATTTAAGGCTAAAAGCTGCTTACTTCCACGGTTTTTAGGGAAAGGGCACTGTTCACGTCACCCAAGCTGACATGGAAAACATTCATTAAACCAAGTAAATCAGTCTGCAAAAAGCTCCAAAACAGTGTTTAAAGTGTCGTCCATGGCTCATTTCTCACTGAATCAGGTCTAACTTTGCTGAGTATTAATTCCTACCCCAGAACCCTGGAAATCTCAGCGGATCTTTCCGGGCCAGACCGTGTGCAGCAGAGGTCGTTGGCTCAACAGAAAGCCGGCTCCTCTGAGGCAACCTGTCGCCTCCCGGCCTCTCGTGTTCCCCCGGGGTGACGACTGCCGCCGTGAGACCCTCTGAGGCCCCTTCCAACCCATCACGTGCACTCCCTGCGCCGTGAATTCAGCTGACTTAGCGTTGGGCTGCACCTGGAGGCTCTTGAGGAGACAGATGCTGAGCCCACTGAGCTGCTGTCCCTCTTCCTAACTGATGATTTCTGGACTCAGAACAGATGAAACTAACAGAGATGAACACCAGTTCTTGGCCAGTCAAACACTGACTGAAGGACTTTTTACTGATTCTTACTGACGTTCCTTTTACTGATTTTCTGTTGTTTTTATGTGGATAAAATGGCAGAAAATCATGAAAAAGATCATGACCTGGAACAGCATTGTTCATAGTTGTGTTCATGAAAAGGAAAATAAAAGGAAAACATGTGGAAATGTGTTCAGAATCCAAAGTTTGGGTCACGCTCAGTCTCCTTTTTTATCTTTAATCCTTTTTAAACGGCAACTCTTTGAAAATCTTCCTGTAAAAATGTAAAGTTTCTTCATATAAAAGAACAAACTGAAGGTAATCACAGTTTTCTGCCATAAACAGCAGCATCCAGACGCTGAAGGAAAAGGTATCTCAGTTAGAAACTCAGCAGCTGTGAGGTCACAGAGGAACTCTTCCTGCTCAAACAGACTCCAGCACAAACGTGTCGGAACGACTGTTTTTATCCGATATTACACCGTGATTATCTCCTCTGATAAGAAGGAGCGTCTCATCTCAGCAACCAGTGTGCGGCGGGCTGCTCACTGGAGCTGATGGTAACACATGCACGCGCACACGTGCACACACACAGTGTCGTTCTACTTTCACTGCAGAGACCACCTACGCCTGACATATAAACGCTCCTCTCTCAGTGAGTGCAGATCAAACAGGAATTTTCTCCTCGTATTCGAACACACGCTTCGGCCGGTGGTCACGGACCTTCAGACGGCTATTTCAGGGCCGGGGGTGGAATTCAGGTTTATGTAATGCATGACGTCAGTGAGAGCCCTCATAAAGGTAGAAGAGCATAGAAATAGCACGCCATTAACACCTCGTGGTGCTCGTCAGCTTCCTGCTCCGAGCGTCAGCCGGAGGAAGGCTAAAGGCCGCCCACCTCAGCTGCTGATCGGTGGTCAGACTGATCATTCCTCTGCTGTGGCCATAGATTTTAGACTCCTGAAGTGAACCTCACTGACACACAGCCAATCACAGCCAGTCATTGAGCGATCACCACCTTCACCAGGCGCAGCGATGCTGCTAACAGCTAACAGCTGACCGACATCTGTCACAGCTGCAAACAGCAACAGCACTTTGGCTTGAACAGGATTCATTCAAAGGTTCCCTGAAGGAAACTCAAGCTGTTGCAGAACTCTGACCCAAACAGTTTTTATCATGATCACAACTTCTAAAACAACCAGAAATGTGGATGAAAACTGGAAAAATGGACAAAACTTTAACAGTGTCTGACACAATAAGTATGATGACAGGAGTAACTTTATCGGAGGAGCAGCGACCCGTCTCTCCATCTCCAACTCATCCTCACTGAGATCCAGAGATCCTGAAACTCCTCCCCCTGAGGCGGGTTAGGGTGGAAGCACCAAGAAAAACTCAGAAAGTAGCTGTGACTCATGTTGGGCTGAAACCAACCAAATATCCTACAACACCTGAATGCACCCTGAGAAATCTGCCCAGCAGGGTAAATATTCCCCACTGAGCAGGCTCCTTCCTAAGCGCTTATCTCAGGAGGTGTGTGGTGATATTGGACCTGTATGATCACATATTTATGACGTTATCACGGCGCTCCTGCTGGAAACCTTGGCTCGTAGCCTGGCTAAACAAAGCCTGCTTACAGCACCGAGGCGTGGCTCGGGTGGCATTCGCCTGCAGCGGACACCCGTCCGCACAACAAGCAGGTGTGCATGCCTTTCCTTATACGGCAGCTTTGGTGCAGAGACACGGAGAGAGCCGAAAGGAGGAGGTGGAAGAAGGAGTTACAGAAATCCAGTTTGTTGTTGTCAGACTCATCTGAGGCCTGTCGGAGTTACATAAAACCCTGCTGTGCTCCTCACTCAGCAGAAACCTTTCAGCTGCATTATTCAGGAACAAAGCAGCAGAGTGGGTAAACTTAGAGTCGCCCACCGAGCCAATCAGAGCTCTGCGCTGCTGCAGAGATACAACATCAGATCAGGGAAGGTGTGGAAATGACCGAGGCCAGAGTCAGGATCTGACATTTTACTGATGTTCAGTTATTTTTATGTGAGTAAAAAACATCGTAGCTGATAGCTCACAGTGGAAATGATGCTCAGTGTCAGCAGAACATCAACAGAAAGCAGGATTCAGCATGCAGGAGGAGAGTCTGTTCCCATCAACACATCTGGGTTATCAGCTGTGTCCCTCTGATGTCATCAACACCAAAACCACCGGGGAACCATGGTGTGTGTGTGTGTGTGTGTGTGTGTGTGTGTGTGTGCGTGTGTGTGTGTGTGTGAGAGATGCCTGCACAGGAACATACAGGAAGTTCTAACGTGCTGTGATGAAGCATCGGTCCAAACGCTGAGGGTTTGTGTGGGCTGCAGCCCTCCTGATCTGCTCTGTCAGCAGCTGCTTTAAGTTGCAAAATCACCAGGACGCGAACGCTTCCGTGGGAGCCTGCGAGGTCAGAGGGGACGGGGACCTGCAGCGGGATCAGACTCTAAAATGGTGTGAACTGAATTCACATGAAAACAGACTCCATCTGTTGGCATGTTCAGGCAGCCGAGGGGAACCCTCAGACAGCTGCCGCTTCAGAAAAGTCAGATTAGCAACGACCGCCTGGATCGACTTCATCACAGAGCAACAAGTCTGTGTCGCTTTCTGATGTAAAACGGGTCTGAGCAGAACGTGAGCTGCTGCCGATCAGAGAAAGATAAAACTAGGAGTCGTCTGCATAACGAGCTGCTACATTTGGTCCGGACCAAGCCGGGGGGCCCTGACACAGAATCCTGAGGAACTCCACAGAGAGAAGACGACTCTGGAAGTTTCTGAGGTCTTCTTTACCACCAAAGAACAACCTGAATGGATGAAAGCAGCACGAATGGGACACCAGGAGTGCTTTTTTCTTTTTATTTCTGATAAAACTGGACATAAAAGGCACCTTTTAGGGGCTAAACTGTGAAGTTTGATCATATTTACGAATCTGGACAATTTTCCTGCAGAAGCAGATGGTTTCATCTCTAAGCCGCTGTTTATTTCCTTATTGTTCATTTTAAAGAAGCAGATGTTCTAAGAGTGTTCTGTTGCACACATCTGGGAGCGTTGGCCGGTTTGAAGAGCTGGATGTTTATTCTAAAAGTCCAGTTTTGGTTGGAATAAAACAATCATTCAGTCCTGGAGCTACAGCTGAGGGCTTTGTGGATCAGTGAGCTTTAATATGATGTGAAGCTAAAAAATGTGATGAAGACACATTAAAGGTTCTGAAAACTGAGAGGATTTTATTCCAACTGGATCTCTGATGAATAATCAGACCTCTTCGACCTTTAAGTTATGATAAAGCACTTCTTCACGATGATTTCTACCTGATTACACTTTAACTCTTAATCTTAAATCTAACCTAAACTCAGTTGGATCCCACCGGGTTAGACCACCACACGTCAACATAAGACGTCCTGTAGATTTCTTTAAGAGATTAAATTATGACGCTGTAATGTCGAGCTGCAGTGGGGGGGTATTTATAGCCGAGTCCAACGGGAAGAAAACATCCTCCTGAGCCCGAGTGATGAGTGTGTAACACAAACTAAACTCCCAGAGTCAGCTCCCAGCAGCCCCCCCCAGGCTGAAATCTGCCTTCATTTTGGGGAGTAATTGACCAACAGTAACGTCCATAAAGCTCCGAGAGAGACGCTCCACCTCTAACAGGACGACACGTTCTAATTCTACCTCCATCTGCTCGATGAATAATACGTTTAATGAGCTGCTGGGGTCTCTTTAACACCAGCTGGGCTGTTTCTGATTGATTATCACGTGATCAATTGTTATCAATAACTTAATTTTAAACTGAAAACCTTATTTCCTTAAAGCCCAACAAAAATCAGCTGACAGTCCATCTGGTCATGGAAGTATATAAAGAAGGAAGGAAGCAAGGACTTATGGTAGGAAGGAAGGAAGGAAGGAAGGAAGGAAGGAAGGAAGGAAGGAAGGAAGGAAGGAAGGAAGGAAGGAAGGAAGGAAGGAAGGAAGGAAGGAAGGAAGGAAGGAAGAAAGTACTGATGAAGGAAGTTGATGGGGAGTTTGTTTGGAGACTAAACACGTTGACGACCAGCTGACTGACGCAGCTGCTGGTTGGAAACGTCAGTCAGCTTCTCAGGAGTTTTGTCCCTTTTCCCGGCCCGTAGCCGACTCCCTGAGCTCTCAGATGAAACAGAAGATATGACCCGGCCGGTTTTCCAGGTATTCCAGATGTTTCTTTGACCAAATATCTCAAATCTGACAACACAAAGAGTCGTTTTGTGGTTTCTAACCACAGAAAACAAACAGATGAAGCTCCGCTCTGATGGAGAAACCGATGAAAGACTTTCTGACCTGATGATGTCACAGTGTGGTCATCAGACCAACATGTTAATCAGCTGTTTTATTACCGGGTCGTAACCGAGGTTACAGCCACTGCACTCAGATTCCCTGAGAGAAATGACTCAAAGTCTTAAATTCATTCAGATGGAGGTGGAAGCTGCAGCTCACACACGGAAGGACCAGGAGAGAAACGGCTCTAAAAAGTAAAGATGTGAAGCATTCTCCCTTTTTCTTTGTTTGTGGAGGATAAACTGAGTAATCTGTCCCATCTCGTGTGCCAGCTTCCTCTTCCCAACAGAGGATTAGCTCACAGGAAGCCACACTCTTGGTTTCAGCCTCGAATGGCATAAAGTCCGTCTGCGTGCGAGCTGCACAGCAGCAAGAACAGATGGATTTACAGCTGAGGCTGGTTTCAGGTCCCACTGGTCAGCCGGCTCGATGGGAAGGGAAATTAAAAAATTGAGATGTTTGAGACAGACTTTGATTAAAATACCTGCTGGTTTCAGCTCAGCGGCTCTCTGCCATGTTTTAACATCTCTTTGTTTGGTTAACTCCTTAGAGGTTGGTGTGCGTCACCTTCATTAGCTCAGCTGTTAGCGTTAGCTGCTGCTAAAGGAGAAAATAAGTCAATAAATAAACCATGAGGAGTTATTTCTCACATGCTTCCATTTCCCTGCTCTGAAGTTCAGGCTCTGAGAGTTGGAACAGATCCCTCTTTGTGGCTCCGCTTCTTCAGTCCAGCGTTGAACTGAACCAAGTTGTTAAAACAGTGGGATGAAAAGTGGCTGCTGCACATCCACAGTCTTTAGCTAACTCTGCTGGAACATTAGCCTCAGATAGAGTTTATCCACTGGGCTCTGAGATCCTCCGAGGCTGCTGCTGGATGGAAGATTCATGCTCCTCAGTGCAGCTGACAGCAGAACATTTAAATAACTGTGGGATTCTGATTCTCACTTCAGGATTTCACATTACAATGATCCACATCAGTGGTGGATGGAAGCAGCTCTTCTACATGTTGAAGATCAAACAGTCTGAGAGGGTTTCACTGTCCGACAGCAACAGTGTGGCTGTGACCAAACGGAGGAAAACATGATCCGACAGCAGAAGCTCTAGCTCAAACACTTACAAGCTGTTTTCTCTCCTTAATTCGGCTCAGAAGCTGAGAAAGAACGAGTTAAAACACGGATTAAACACGTTTAATAAGAACAAACTGTGACTGCAGCGGCTCACAGAGCTGAGAGTGACTCAGAGTGACGTTACATTTACATCGAACAGGTTCAGATGTATGAAAACACATCAGGACCAGTGGGTTGTCTTCCTGGTAAGTGAGACGGTGTGAGGATGCTGCGTCCCACTCACTGGATACCTTCAGATTCATGATGTCAGACATGACGGAGCCTCGTCCGCCATCACTGAAACGCTACAAAAGAGACACGACGGCCTCCACGGCGTGTCCTGCCACCCTCAGACATCACTCCAGTTCAGAGATCACATCTAAAACGGTGTGAACACAAACTGTGGAGGGAACAGTTCACACATGAAAACAGCTGGAATCTGAGTGGGAGGAAATGTTCTGTCTGCACTGACAGCCAACTGGCTTCATTTGTCCTGAATGTGAACAATCTCCTACAACTCCTTCCTGATGAGGCCCGAACAGTCTCACTGCAGTTCTGTGGTCCAAACTGTGAGAAAACACCGGAACCAACCAGCAGGGCCGCCTCAGGCTCGCTGCAGTACGAAGTTACAGCTGATACAACAACATGATGCGTCTATTATCGGACAGAAAGGGGATACTTTCACATTATCGGTCACATTTTGCGGAACTCAGAGCTGATGTTTGGGATAGAAACCCTCGTGTCACTGTCCACTTCTGGAAGGCCCACTGTTCTATACTGGTGTGTGAGGACTGATGATTCATTACCAAAACAAAGCAAGGTACCCGCTGTCAGCTGCAACCGGGCTTCACCTTTTGTCCGATAATAGATCTACGCAGGTAAAGTGGCGTCATCACGCAGGTTAACCTGGCGGTGGGGATCTCACACGCGAGCTAACATCACGCCAAAGTGGAGCTGCTCTCACAGAACGAACCGGACCCGCAGATAATCTAGCTAGCACCGAACAAACGAACCGAGGCGCCGCTTACCTGCAGCTCGGCCCGCTCCACCTCCCACTGCGCCCGCTCCACCTCGTACCGGGCCCACTCATGATGGAGGAAGTGGAGAATCCCCGGGATGCTGTACTGAGCCCTGGCCGCCTCTCCGCCGTAGACGTCGCCAGGCTGCGGGGCTTTAAGGTTTCCACCGCCCGACGAGCCCGAGCTGCTGCCGCTGTTGTTGTTGAAGAACACTCCGGGGCCCGCCTGCTCGTCCATGACCGGACCGGGGCGGTGTGGGCTGGCTCGGTCCGGTTCTGTCACCCGCTTCGGCTAAAGATCCTCCGCAGCGAAACACAGTCCATCAACAGTCCTCCGTGCTGGACCGCACAACTCCTGCGTGAACCAGCTGTCAGATGAAGAGCCGTGAAGGTACCGGAACTAACACAACACCTCAGCTTCCGGCGATGACCTTCAAAATAAGATGTTGTAAATAAACTAAAAAAACTTGATATTTTTTAATTGAATAGAAACAGAAGGTCAGACTACATAAAGAATAACGATCCAAATTATGCTGAAAACTGCTAAAATTATAAATAAAGCTACAAAATATGTTTGTCTTTACCTTTATAAAGACAAGCACTTGTTATACAAAGGTAAGAAATTAATATCGTAAATAAAATATAGATTTAATTCTAAAAATGTATTTACATATGGTGGAAAAATAAAGAAAGTATTTTTGTGGACAAATAAAATCTGTTTATCTGCTTTCTAACGTTAGTTAGTTATTCCTGAGATGTTAAAAATGTAACAAATCTTACATTTATTTTCTTACTACTACCTAAAAAACAGAAAAGAGTTATAAAAAGTAAAGTAATAGATTATTTTCCAGCACAATGATACAGAAATAATTTGTCTTAAAAGCTTTAATGTCGTCCTAAATAAAAAGTTCACAGAAAATCTAAATCTTTGTTGTTGTTTTGTTATCATTTCCACCAACTTCCTGTCCATCAATGACAAAATTATAACTTTAAAAGTTGGTTTCTTTTAGCATTTTCAAAAGTATTTCAGAGTTTCTGATTAGGAACAGTTTAAGAACTTGTTGATGGCTCATCCTGCTCTGAGGGGCGTGTCCTAATTAAAAAAGGTGGGTGGGGCCTGATCAGGCTGCCGTAGCTGACCAATCAGAGTAATCAAGTAAACAGCAGTCCCCTGGAAAGCTTTAATTTTGAAGAAACACCCCTATTACTGTCTGTGAGGTGTTACAGCTTGACTCACCTGAGCGATGACGTCACCCCTGTTAAGCCCAACCCACTGCTCTAAATTTCCTCATGCGATTGGCTGATGGCAAATGATTGACATGATTTTCTTTTCTTTTCTCTCTTTTAATGAAATATGTTCAATTACAATCTGAACATGTCTAATAACTTTATTTTAATCTGATTATAGTAATCAGATTACAGTAACTATTGTAATCAGATTACTGTAATCCGATTACTGTAACTAATGAAATCTGATTACAGTAATAAGAATACCCACCTTCACATTGACGCAGTAGGGATGGTAGCACTGTCCAACTGAGAACACGCCAACAGTCGGCCTTCAGCTCCCTGACCGAAGATCCCAGATTACATTGATGGTTACAGTAACTTTATCATAATCAGATTACAATAATAAGATTACAGTAACTTTATGGTAATCAGATTACTGTAACTATTGTAATCAATTTCCAATAAACAGATTACAGTAATTTTATAGTAATCAGATTACAGTAACTCGTAATCAGGTTACAATAATCAGATTACAGTAACTATTGTAATCAGATTACAATAATCAGTTTACAGAAATCAGATTACAGTAACTATCATAATCAGATTACAATAATCAGATTACAGTAACTATTATAATCTTCCTTCACCTGGAACGCTTCCACGCACATGCACACTGACACACACACACGTTGGTCGTCAATAAACAACCACTGATCAATTAGATTATGAACACATCTGTTACCATGGTGATGTAACTGTGCGTGTGCGTGCTCTTACTCCGGGGGCCACGGTCAGTTAGTCCTGAGTCTTCATCCGGCTTCTTCCTCGGCCTCCTCTTCCTCCTCCAACACCTCCTCCTGCCTGGAAACCCTGAACCATGACCCTGAAGATAAGGAGGAGGAAGGAGTGAAAACAGTGAGGAGGGAGGTGAGTAGGAAAGGAAAGGGGGGGGCACCGTGTCACCTGACCTTTAACCCTTTAAGCACCGGATTTATTCAGAGAAGCATTTCAACAGGCTGCAGATTAAAAACGGTTCAGAGATGAAAAGAAACTGGGAAAATACTGAGTGGGACCCAAAGTTTGTGAAGGTCGTAAATTTAATCACATAATTTAAATGTGTTGACATCACTGATGACGTCACTGCGTGGGGGCGTCTTGGATTCCATAATTTATAGTGAACATTGGATTCTGAACACATTTCCACATTTCCACGTTTTTCTTTTTTTTTTTTTCCTTTTTGATCCTTTTCTGAGTTCATGAACTAAGCTGTTCCAACTTCTGATCTTTTTCATGTTTTTCTGTCATTTTATCCACATAAAAACAACAGAAAATCAGTAAAATCCCAGTGTTGGGGCAGGGCTGAGGTTTGGTTGATGGGTGGGGGCGAGGAAGGACAATGCTTGATTAGCTCCGCCTCATGAGGCCTGCAGACAGGGCAGATGTAACCCTCAGACCCCGCCCTGCCCTCCCCGGCCTGGAATGAGCATTCTGCATGGACACACCTGTAACACAGGAAACACCACCTTTATGACGGGAAACACCAGATCGAGAGTGTGTGTGTGTGCCTATAGCAGCAGGTACAGGTCAGGGGCGTGGCCACAGAGAGGGCAGGGCAAGGCTGGGTCACATGACTCACACAGAAAAGGGTGATTGGCCCAATGACCTGATGACCTGACATCACAGCGGAGGCCGACTCTGCAGTTCTGGAGAAAAAAAGAGTTCAACACTGAGACAGCTGTGTGTGTTCATCTCACCTGGCAGGTCCAGCCAGAGCCATGTGATCCAGAGGTGGTGTGAGACAGTGTGTGTGGTAAAAATTATCACAACGCTCACACACACACGAATCGTGGTTAGCAAGAGAATGTTAAAAATTCCAAACAGCTGTCTGAACCAGATGCTTCACACCAACATCACTGTCTGAGAGGGTTCAGGCTGTGTTGGAGGATGAAGGAGCTCAGAGCAGATATTCACTTTAAGGCTGCTTAGAACTGAACAAACTCTGTTTCTGCCTCAGATTCTGGGTTTATATCCATGTTTGAACATGTTTCAGTGAATCACTGAGGCTGCTTCCTGTTTCCATGGAAATATGTAAAGAAACTAGAAATTTGCTGTTCCTGCGAAACAGCTGTGAGAATGCATATAAGCTGAATTACCATGCTAAAAAAGCTGAGGAAGCTAAAAAAAACAGCTTAACAAAAGCTGAAGAAGCAAGAAAAACTGAAGAAGCTTTAAAAAAAATAAAAAAGCTGAAGAAGCTAAACAAGAGGTAAAAAAAAAAGCTGAAAAAGCTGTTAAAAAACAAGCTAAAAAAGCTGAAGAAGCTTAAAAAAAAGAAAAAAAAAGAAGAAGCTTTAAAAAAGCTGAAGAAGCTAAAAAAAAAAGCTAAAAAAGCTGAGAACCAAACAGTTGCTGAAGTCTTGGTTGAAGGAGTTTGAAGTTGAAATGACAATCGTGGAATGATTTAAACCTACTGATTTCAAGCTATTTGAAGATCCATGCTAGAAACACTGAAGATGCTAAAAAAAAGCTTTAAAAAAAAGCTTTAAAACATATGAGGAAGCTAAAAAAAGGACAAGATTGGAATGATTTCAAGCTAGAAACAGTTGAAATGGCTGAAAGTCTGCTGAAGTAGTTGATGAACCTTCCATGCAGGGGATTCAAACCCTGGTCAACCCCCATGAAAGGCGGCAGAATTACCACAAGACTATTCAGTCCTGCGGAAGCACAATTGAAAGATGTGTCCTGAGTGTACACAGCTGCATTAACGAGCTGACACACACAAACAGCGAACTGCAGCTGGGAACAGCAGCAAAAGGCTGAAGCGCATTACTCTATGCTATGACTTCGTTTGAGAAAAGTATAAGAGCGAGGAAAATAATTTGAACACTGTCAGAAGCAGAAGGCTTAGAAGAATGCGGCAATGTAGTTTTTATATAAGTGGAGTGAAATATATTTAAATGGCAACAGGTTGAACACAACTGAAGCTGATTTTTGAGTGCTTCGAAATTTAACATTGGAGTGAATGGGAGAATTCGTCAGAATTTGAGAGATTGTTCTCACTTACAGGCTCATAGCTGAAATTCTGTCAATGTGAGCTCTTTAGTAGTTACATTGGCTGAAAGAGGACATTTTTCCTACATTTTAAGGTATAATTTGTTTTTGTCAGTTAAACTGTATGAAAGTTATAGTAAGTTGTTTGAAAAGCTGAAAAAGTTGAAACGTATCAGCACGCACTGCTGAATGTCTCATTCATAAAAATCCTAGAATAGCAAAATGTTAATATTTTTAAACTGCTTTCAATTAAACCATTTCTTTCTTTTCTGTGTTTCTCTTTTCCCCATTTTAGATCAGTTTTGTGGTCCTCCATTTAACTTATCATCTTTTTCATGACAACTGTTCAGCTCTGTGGTGAAATGCTCTGCAGGTGACTTGAACCCAGGTCACTCGCAAGAAAGGCAGCAGAGTTACCTCTAGACTATTCAGTCCTGTGAAAGCACAAGTGAACACTATGTATACAAAGATATGTCCTGAGTGAGAGCAGTTAGTACACAGCTGCGCTTAACGAGCTGATACACACAGCGAACTGCAGCTGCTCCGGCTCCATCTACTGCAGTTCTGGAAAAAACTATAGAAGTCTTCGTTGAAGAAGCTGAAGAGTTAAAAGTAAGATGTATGTTTGTATATGTTATATATATGTATGAAGGGTTGAAGGAATTTGAATGTTAAAAGACAAGAGTGGAATGATTTCAAGCTATTTGAAGAACCGTGCTAAAAGCTCAAATATACCAAATTTTTTATACCAAATTCGTTGAAATGGCTGAAAGTCTGCTGAAGTAGTTGAAAAAAACTTTATGCATCTGTCATGTAGGGGATTCAAACCCCGGTCACCCGCACGAAAGGCGACAGTGTTACCACTAGACTATTCAGTCCTGTGAAAGCACAAGTGAATACTGACACACACAAACAGCGAACTGCAGCTGGGAACTGCAGCAAAAGGCTGAATCGCAATACTCTATCCTATGACTTCGTTTGAGAAAAGTATAAGAGTGAGGAAAATAATTTGAACACCGTCAGAAGCAGAAGGCTTAGAGGAACGCGGCAATGTAGTTTTTATATAAGTGGAGTGAAATATATTTAAATGGCAGCAGGTTGAACACAATTGAAGCTGATTTTTGAGTGCTCCGAAATTTAACATTGGAGTGAATGGGAGAATTCGTCAGAATTTGAGAGATTGTTCTCACTTACAGGCTCATAGCTGAAATTCTGTCAATGTGAGCTCTTTAGTAGTTACATTGGCTGAAAGAGGACATTTTTCCTACATTTTAAGGTTTAATTTGGTTTTGTCAGTTAAACTGTATGAAAGTTATAGTAAGTTGTTTGAAAAGCTGAAAAAGTTGAAACTTATCAGCACGCACTGCTGAATGTCTCATTCATAAAAATCCCAGAATAGCAAAATGTTAATATTTTTAAACTGCTTTCAATTAAACCATTTCTTTCTTTTCTGTGTTTCTCTTTTCCCCATTTTAGATCAGTTTTGTGGTCCTCCATTTAACTTATCATCTTTTTCATGACAACTGTTCAGCTCTGTGGTAAAATGCTCTGCAGGTGACTTGAACCCAGGTCACTCGCAAGAAAGGCAGCAGAGTTACCTCTAGACTATTCAGTCCTGTGAAAGCACAAGTGAATACTATGTATACAAAGATATGTCCTGAGTGAGAGCAGTTAGTACACAGCTGCGCTTAACGAGCTGACACACACAGCGAACTGCAGCTGCTCCGGCTCCATCTACTGCAGTTCTGGAAAAAACTATAGAAGTCTTCGTTGAAGAAGCTGAAGAGTTAAAAGTAAGATGTATGTTTGTATATGTTATATATATGTATGAAGGGTTGAAGGAATTTGAATGTTAAAAGACAAGAGTGGAATGATTTCAAGCTATTTGAAGAACCGTGCTAAAAGCTCAAATATACCAAATTTTTTATACCAAATTCGTTGAAATGGCTGAAAGTCTGCTGAAGTAGTTGAAAAAACTTTATGCATCTGTCATGTAGGGGATTCAAACCCCGGTCACCCGCACGAAAGGCGACAGTGTTACCACTAGACTATTCAGTCCTGTGAAAGCACAAGTGAATACTGACAGACACAAAGAGCGAACTGCAGCAAAAGGCTGAATCGCAATACTCTATCCTATGACTTCGTTTGAGAAAAGTATAAGAGTGAGGAAAATAATTTGAACACCGTCAGAAGCAGAAGTCTTAGAGGAACTCGGCAATGTAGTTTTTATATAAGTGGAGTGAAATATATTTAAATGGCAGCAGGTTGAACACAATTGAAGCTGATTTTTGAGTGCTCCGAATTTTAACATTGGAGTGAATGGGAGAATTCGTCAGAATTTGAGAGATTGTTCTCACTTACAGGCTCATAGCTGAAATTCTGTCAATGTGAGCTCTTTAGTGGTTACATTGGCTGAAAGAGGACATTTTCCTACATTTTAAGGTATAATTTGTTTTTGTCAGTTAAACTGTATGAAAGTTATAGTAAGTTGTTTGAAAAGCTGAAAAAGTTGAAACGTATCAGCACGCACTGCTGAATGTCTCATTAATAACAATCCCAGAAGGAGCAAAATGTTCATACTTTTTAAACTGCTTTCAATTATACCATTTCTTTCTATTCTGTGTTTCTCTTTTCCCCATTTTAGATCAGTTTTGTGGTCCTCCATTTAACTTATCATCTTTTTCATGACAACTGTTCAGCTCTGTGGTGAAATGCTCCGCAGGTGACTTGAACCCAGGTCACTCGCAAGAAAGGCAGCAGAGTTACCTCTAGACTATTCAGTCCTGTGAAAGCACAAGTGAATACTGACAGACACAAAGAGCGAACTGCAGCAAAAGGCTGAATCGCAATACTCTATCCTATGACTTCGTTTGAGAAAAGTATAAGAGTGAGGAAAATAATTTGAACACCGTCAGAAGCAGAAGTCTTAGAGGAACTCGGCAATGTAGTTTTTATATAAGTGGAGTGAAATATATTTAAATGGCAGCAGGTTGAACACAATTGAAGCTGATTTTTGAGTGCTCCGAATTTTAACATTGGAGTGAATGGGAGAATTCGTCAGAATTTGAGAGATTGTTCTCACTTACAGGCTCATAGCTGAAATTCTGTCAATGTGAGCTCTTTAGTAGTTACATTGGCTGAAAGAGGACATTTTTCCTACATTTTAAGGTTTAATTTGGTTTTGTCAGTTAAACTGTATGAAAGTTATAGTAAGTTGTTTGAAAAGCTGAAAAAGTTGAAACTTATCAGCACGCACTGCTGAATGTCTCATTCATAAAAATCCCAGAATAGCAAAATGTTAATATTTTTAAACTGCTTTCAATTAAACCATTTCTTTCTTTTCTGTGTTTCTCTTTTCCCCATTTTAGATCAGTTTTGTGGTCCTCCATTTAACTTATCATCTTTTTCATGACAACTGTTCAGCTCTGTGGTAAAATGCTCCGCAGGTGACTTGAACCCAGGTCACTCGCAAGAAAGGCAGCAGAGTTACCTCTAGACTATTCAGTCCTGTGAAAGCACAAGTGAATACTATGTATACAAAGATATGTCCTGAGTGAGAGCAGTTAGTACACAGCTGCGCTTAACGAGCTGATACACACAGCGAACTGCAGCTGCTCCGGCTCCATCTACTGCAGTTCTGGAAAAAACTATAGAAGTCTTCGTTGAAGAAGCTGAAGAGTTAAAAGTAAGATGTATGTTTGTATATGTTATATATATGTATGAAGGGTTGAAGGAATTTGAATGTTAAAAGACAAGAGTGGAATGATTTCAAGCTATTTGAAGAACCATGCTAAAAGCTCAAATATACCAAATTCGTTGAAATGGCTGAAAGTCTGCTGAAGTAGTTGAAAAAACTTTATGCATCTGTCATGTAGGGGATTCAAACCCGGGTCACCCGCACGAAAGGCGGCAGTGTTACCACTAGACTATTCAGTCCTGTGAAAGCACAAGTGAATACTACGTATACAAAGATATGTCCTGAGTGAGAGCAGTTAGTACACAGCTGCGCTTAACGAGCTGACACACACAGCGAACTGCAGCTGCTCCGGCTCCATCTACTGCAGTTCTGGAAAAAACTATAGAAGTCTTCGTTGAAGAAGCTGAAGAGTTAAAAGTAAGATGTATGTTTGTATATGTTATATATATGTATGAAGGGTTGAAGGAATTTGAATGTTAAAAGACAAGAGTGGAATGATTTCAAGCTATTTGAAGAACCATGCTAAAAGCTCAAATATACCAAATTTTTTATACCAAATTCGTTGAAATGGCTGAAAGTCTGCTGAAGTAGTTGAAAAAACTTTATGCATCTGTCATGTAGGGGATTCAAACCCGGGTCACCCGCACGAAAGGCGACAGTGTTACCACTAGACTTTTCAGTCCTGTGAAAGCACAAGTGAATACTGACACACACAAACAGCGAACTGCAGCTGGGAACTGCAGCAAAAGGCTGAATCGCAATACTCTATCCTATGACTTCGTTTGAGAAAAGTATAAGAGCGAGGAAAATAATTTGAACACCGTCAGAAGCAGAAGTCTTAGAGGAACTCGGCAATGTAGTTTTTATATAAGTGGAGTGAAATATATTTAAATGGCAGCAGGTTGAACACAATTGAAGCTGATTTTTGAGTGCTCCGAAATTTAACATTGGAGTGAATGGGAGAATTCGTCAGAATTTGAGAGATTGTTCTCACTTACAGGCTCATAGCTGAAATTCTGTCAATGTGAGCTCTTTAGTAGTTACATTGGCTGAAAGAGGACATTTTTCCTACATTTTAAGGTATAATTTGTTTTTGTCAGTTAAACTGTATGAAAGTTATAGTAAGTTGTTTGAAAAGCTGAAAAAGTTGAAACTTATCAGCACGCACTGCTGAATGTCTCATTCATAAAAATCCCAGAAGGAGCAAAATGTTCATATTTTTTAAACTGCTTTCAATTAAACCATTTCTTTCTTTTCTGTGTTTCTCTTTTCCCCATTTTAGATCAGTTTTGTGGTCCTCCATTTAACTTATCATCTTTTTCATGAAAACTGTTCAGCTCTGTGGTGAAATGCTCTGCAGGTGACTTGAACTCAGGTCACTCGCAAGAAAGGCAGCAGAGTTACCTCTAGACTATTCAGTCCTGTGAAAGCACAAGTGAATACTACGTATACAAAGATATGTCCTGAGTGAGAGCAGTTAGTACACAGCTGCGCTTAACGAGCTGATACACACAGCGAACTGCAGCTGCTCCGGCTCCATCTACTGCAGTTCTGGAAAAAACTATAGAAGTCTTCGTTGAAGAAGCTGAAGAGTTAAAAGTAAGATGTATGTTTGTATATGTTATATATATGTATGAAGGGTTGAAGGAATTTGAATGTTAAAAGACAAGAGTGGAATGATTTCAAGCTATTTGAAGAACCATGCTAAAAGCTCAAATATACCAAATTCGTTGAAATGGCTGAAAGTCTGCTGAAGTAGTTGAAAAAAACTTTATGCATCTGTCATGTAGGGGATTCAAACCCGGGTCACCCGCACGAAAGGCGACAGTGTTACCACTAGACTATTCAGTCCTGTGAAAGCACAAGTGAATACTACGTATACAAAGATATGTCCTGAGTGAGAGCAGTTAGTACACAGCTGCGCTTAACGAGCTGACACACACAGCGAACTGCAGCTGCTCCGGCTCCATCTACTGCAGTTCTGGAAAAAACTATAGAAGTCTTCGTTGAAGAAGCTGAAGAGTTAAAAGTAAGATGTATGTTTGTATATGTTATATATATGTATGAAGGGTTGAAGGAATTTGAATGTTAAAAGACAAGAGTGGAATGATTTCAAGCTATTTGAAGAACCATGCTAAAAGCTCAAATATACCAAATTTTTTATACCAAATTCGTTGAAATGGCTGAAAGTATAATGAAGTAGTTGAAAAAAACTTTATGCATCTGTCATGTAGGGGATTCAAACCTGGGTCACCCGCACGAAAGGCGACAGTGTTACCACTAGACTATTCAGTCCCGTGAAAGCACAAGTGAATACTGACAGACACAAACAGCGAACTGCAGCAAAAGGCTGAATCGCAATACTCTATCCTATGACTTCGTTTGAGAAAAGTATAAGAGCGAGGAAAATAATTTGAACACCGTCAGAAGCAGAAGGCTTAGAGGAACGCGGCAATGTAGTTTTTATATAAGTGGAGTGAAATATATTTAAATGGCAGCAGGTTGAACACAATTGAAGCTGATTTTTGAGTGCTCCGAAATTTAACATTGGAGTGAATGGGAGAATTCGTTAGAATTTGAGAGATTGTTCTCACTTACAGGCTCATAGCTGAAATTCTGTCAATGTGAGCTCTTTAGTAGTTACATTGGCTGAAAGAGGACATTTTCCTACATTTTAAGGTTTAATTTGTTTTTGTCAGTTAAACTGTATGAAAGTTATAGTAAGTTGTTTGAAAAGCTGAAAAAGTTGAAACTTATCAGCACGCACTGCTGAATGTCTCATTCATAAAAATCCCAGAAGGAGCAAAATGTTCATATTTTTTAAACTGCTTTCAATTAAACCATTTCTTTCTTTTCTGTGTTTCTCTTTTGCCCATTTTAGATCAGTTTTGTGGTCCTCCATTTAACTTATCATCTTTATCATGACAACTGTTCAGCTCTGTGGTGAAATGCTCTGCAGGTGACTTGAACCCAGGTCACTCGCAAGAAAGGCGGCAGAGTTACCTCTAGACTATTCAGTCCTGTGAAAGCACAAGTGAATACTACGTATACAAAGATATGTCCTGAGTGAGAGCAGTTAGTACACAGCTGCGCTTAACGAGCTGACACACACAGCGAACTGCAGCTGCTCCGGCTCCATCTACTGCAGTTCTGGAAAAAACTATAGAAGTCTTCGTTGAAGAAGCTGAAGAGTTAAAAGTAAGATGTATGTTTGTATATGTTATATATATGTATGAAGGGTTGAAGGAATTTGAATGTTAAAAGACAAGAGTGGAATGATTTCAAGCTATTTGAAGAACCATGCTAAAAGCTCAAATATACCAAATTTTGTATACCAAATTCGTTGAAATGGCTGAAAGTCTGCTGAAGTAGTTGAAAAAACTTTGTGCATCTGTCATGAAGGGGATTCAAACCCGGGTCACCCGCACGAAAGGCGACAGTGTTACCACTAGACTATTCAGTCCTGTGAAAGCACAAGTGAATACTGACAGACACAAACAGCGAACTGCAGCTGGGAACTGCAGCAAAAGGCTGAATCGCAATACTCTATCCTATGACTTCGTTTGAGAAAAGTATAAGAGCGAGGAAAATAATTTGAACACCGTCAGAAGCAGAAGGCTTAGAGGAACGCGGCAATGTAGTTTTTATATAAGTGGAGTGAAATATATTTAAATGGCAGCAGGTTGAACACAATTGAAGCTGATTTTTGAGTGCTCCGAAATTTAACATTGGAGTGAATGGGAGAATTCGTCAGAATTTGAGAGATTGTTCTCACTTACAGGCTCATAGCTGAAATTCTGTCAATGTGAGCTCTTTAGTAGTTACATTGGCTGAAAGAGGACATTTTCCTACATTTTAAGGTATAATTTGTTTTTGTCAGTTAAACTGTATGAAAGTTATAGTAAGTTGTTTGAAAAGCTGAAAAAGTTGAAACGTATCAGCACGCACTGCTGAATGTCTCATTAATAAAAATCCCAGAATAGCAAAATGTTAATATTTTTAAACTGCTTTCAATTAAACCATTTCTTTCTTTTCTGTGTTTCTCTTTTCCCCATTTTAGATCATTTTTGTGGTCCTCCATTTAACTTATCATCTTTTTCATGACAACTGTTCAGCTCTGTAGGTGACTTGAACCCAGGTCACTCGCAAGAAAGGCAGCAGAGTTACCTCTAGACTATTCAGTCCTGTGAAAGCACAAGTGAATACTGACAGACACAAACAGCGAACTGCAGCAAAAGGCTGACTCGCAATACTCTATCCTATGACTTCGTTTGAGAAAAGTATAAGAGCGAGGAAAATAATTTGAACACCGTCAGAAGCAGAAGGCTTAGAGGAACGCGGCAATGTAGTTTTTATATAAGTGGAGTGAAATATATTTAAATGGCAGCAGGTTGAACACAATTGAAGCTGATTTTTGAGTGCTCCGAAATTTAACATTGGAGTGAATGGGAGAATTCGTTAGAATTTGAGAGATTGTTCTCACTTACAGGCTCATAGCTGAAATTCTGTCAATGTGAGCTCTTTAGTAGTTACATTGGCTGAAAGAGGACATTTTCCTACATTTTAAGGTATAATTTGTTTTTGTCAGTTAAACTGTATGAAAGTTATAGTAAGTTGTTTGAAAAGCTGAAAAAGTTGAAACTTATCAGCACGCACTGCTGAATGTCTCATTAATAAAAATCCCAGAAGGAGCAAAATGTTCATATTTTTTAAACTGCTTTCAATTAAACCATTTCTTTCTTTTCTGTGTTTCTCTTTTCCCCATTTTAGATCATTTTTGTGGTCCTCCATTTAACTTATCATCTTTTTCATGAAAACTGTTCAGCTCTGTGGTGAAATGCTCTGCAGGTGACTTGAACTCAGGTCACTCGCAAGAAAGGCAGCAGAGTTACCTCTAGACTATTCAGTCCTGTGAAAGCACAAGTGAATACTACGTATACAAAGATATGTCCTGAGTGAGAGCAGTTAGTACACAGCTGCGCTTAACGAGCTGATACACACAGCGAACTGCAGCTGCTCCGGCTCCATCTACTGCAGTTCTGGAAAAAACTATAGAAGTCTTCGTTGAAGAAGCTGAAGAGTTAAAAGTAAGATGTATGTTTGTATATGTTATATATATGTATGAAGGGTTGAAGGAATTTGAATGTTAAAAGACAAGAGTGGAATGATTTCAAGCTATTTGAAGAACCATGCTAAAAGCTCAAATATACCAAATTTAGTATACCAAATTCGTTGAAATGGCTGAAAGTCTGTTGAAGTAGTTGAAAAAACTTTATGCATCTGTCATGAAGGGGATTCAAACCCGGGTCACCCGCACAAAAGGCGACAGTGTTACCACTAGACTATTCAGTCCTGTGAAAGCACAAGTGAATACTGACAGACACAAACAGCGAACTGCAGCTGGGAACTGCAGCAAAAGGCTGAATCGCAATACTCTATCCTATGACTTCGTTTGAGAAAAGTATAAGAGCGAGGAAAATAATTTGAACACCGCCAGAAGCAGAAGGCTTAGAGGAACGCGGCAATGTAGTTTTTATATAAGTGGAGTGAAATATATTTAAATGGCAGCAGGTTGAACACAATTGAAGCTGATTTTTGAGTGCTCCGAATTTTAACATTGGAGTGAATGGGAGAATTCGTCAGAATTTGAGAGATTGTTCTCACTTACAGGCTCATAGCTGAAATTCTGTCAATGTGAGCTCTTTAGTAGTTACATTGGCTGAAAGAGGACATTTTCCTACATTTTAAGGTTTAATTTGTTTTTGTCAGTTAAACTGTATGAAAGTTATAGTAAGTTGTTTGAAAAGCTGAAAAAGTTGAAACTTATCAGCACGCACTGCTGAATGTCTCATTAATAAAAATCCCAGAAGGAGCAAAATGTTCATATTTTTTAAACTGCTTTCAATTAAACCATTTCTTTCTTTTCTGTGTTTCTCTTTTGCCCATTTTAGATCAGTTTTGTGGTCCTCCATTTAACTTATCATCTTTTTCATGACAACTGTTCAGCTCTGTGGTGAAATGCTCTGCAGGTGACTTGAACCCAGGTCACTCGCAAGAAAGGCAGCAGAGTTACCTCTAGACTATTCAGTCCTGTGAAAGCACAAGTGAATACTACGTATACAAAGATATGTCCTGAGTGAGAGCAGTTAGTACACAGCTGCGCTTAACGAGCTGACACACACAGCGAACTGCAGCTGCTCCGGCTCCATCTACTGCAGTTCTGGAAAAACCTATAGAAGTCTTCGTTGAAGAAGCTGAAGAGTTAAAAGTAAGATGTATGTTTGTATATGTTATATATATGTATGAAGGGTTGAAGGAATTTGAATGTTAAAAGACAAGAGTGGAATGATTTCAAGCTATTTGAAGAACCATGCTAAAAGCTCAAATATACCAAATTTTTTATACCAAATTCGTTGAAATGGCTGAAAGTCTGCTGAAGTAGTTGAAAATTACTTTATGCATCTGTCATGTAGGGGATTCAAACCTGGGTCACCCGCACGAAAGGCGACAGTGTTACCACTAGACTATTCAGTCCTGTGAAAGCACAAGTGAATACTGACAGACACAAACAGCGAACTGCAGCAAAAGGCTGACTCGCAATACTCTATCCTATGACTTCGTTTGAGAAAAGTATAAGAGCGAGGAAAATAATTTGAACACCGTCAGAAGCAGAAGGCTTAGAGGAACGCGGCAATGTAGTTTTTATATAAGTGGAGTGAAATATATTTAAATGGCAGCAGGTTGAACACAATTGAAGCTGATTTTTGAGTGCTCCGAAATTTAACATTGGAGTGAATGGGAGAATTCGTCAGAATTTGAGAGATTGTTCTCACTTACAGGCTCATAGCTGAAATTCTGTCAATGTGAGCTCTTTAGTAGTTACATTGGCTGAAAGAGGACATTTTCCTACATTTTAAGGTATAATTTGTTTTTGTCAGTTAAACTGTATGAAAGTTATAGTAAGTTGTTTGAAAAGCTGAAAAAGTTGAAACGTATCAGCACGCACTGCTGAATGTCTCATTAATAAAAATCCCAGAATAGCAAAATGTTAATATTTTTAAACTGCTTTCAATTAAACCATTTCTTTCTTTTCTGTGTTTCTCTTTTCCCCATTTTAGATCATTTTTGTGGTCCTCCATTTAACTTATCATCTTTTTCATGACAACTGTTCAGCTCTGTAGGTGACTTGAACCCAGGTCACTCGCAAGAAAGGCAGCAGAGTTACCTCTAGACTATTCAGTCCTGTGAAAGCACAAGTGAATACTACGTATACAAAGATATGTCCTGAGTGAGAGCAGTTAGTACACAGCTGCGCTTAACGAGCTGATACACACAGCGAACTGCAGCTGCTCCGGCTCCATCTACTGCAGTTCTGGAAAAAACTATAGAAGTCTTCGTTGAAGAAGCTGAAGAGTTAAAAGTAAGATGTATGTTTGTATATGTTATATATATGTATGAAGGGTTGAAGGAATTTGAATGTTAAAAGACAAGAGTGGAATGATTTCAAGCTATTTGAAGAACCATGCTAAAAGCTCAAATATACCAAATTCGTTGAAATGGCTGAAAGTCTGCTGAAGTAGTTGAAAAAAACTTTATGCATCTGTCATGTAGGGGATTCAAACCCGGGTCACCCGCACGAAAGGCGACAGTGTTACCACTAGACTATTCAGTCCTGTGAAAGCACAAGTGAATACTACGTATACAAAGATATGTCCTGAGTGAGAGCAGTTAGTACACAGCTGCGCTTAACGAGCTGACACACACAGCGAACTGCAGCTGCTCCGGCTCCATCTACTGCAGTTCTGGAAAAAACTATAGAAGTCTTCGTTGAAGAAGCTGAAGAGTTAAAAGTAAGATGTATGTTTGTATATGTTATATATATGTATGAAGGGTTGAAGGAATTTGAATGTTAAAAGACAAGAGTGGAATGATTTCAAGCTATTTGAAGAACCATGCTAAAAGCTCAAATATACCAAATTTTGTATACCAAATTCGTTGAAATGGCTGAAAGTCTGCTGAAGTAGTTGAAAAAAACTTTATGCATCTGTCATGAAGGGGATTCAAACCCGGGTCACCCGCACGAAAGGCGACAGTGTTACCACTAGACTATTCAGTCCTGTGAAAGCACAAGTGAATACTGACAGACACAAACAGCGAACTGCAGCTGGGAACTGCAGCAAAAGGCTGAATCGCAATACTCTATCCTATGACTTCGTTTGAGAAAAGTATAAGAGCGAGGAAAATAATTTGAACACCGTCAGAAGCAGAAGGCTTAGAGGAACGCGGCAATGTAGTTTTTATATAAGTGGAGTGAAATATATTTAAATGGCAGCAGGTTGAACACAATTGAAGCTGATTTTTGAGTGCTCCGAATTTTAACATTGGAGTGAATGGGAGAATTCGTCAGAATTTGAGAGATTGTTCTCACTTACAGGCTCATAGCTGAAATTCTGTCAATGTGAGCTCTTTAGTAGTTACATTGGCTGAAAGAGGACATTTTCCTACATTTTAAGGTTTAATTTGTTTTTGTCAGTTAAACTGTAGGAAAGTTATAGTAAGTTGTTTGAAAAGCTGAAAAAGTTGAAACTTATCAGCACGCACTGCTGAATGTCTCATTAATAAAAATCCCAGAAGGAGCAAAATGTTCATATTTTTTAAACTGCTTTCAATTAAACCATTTCTTTCTTTTCTGTGTTTCTCTTTTGCCCATTTTAGATCAGTTTTGTGGTCCTCCATTTAACTTATCATCTTTTTCATGACAACTGTTCAGCTCTGTGGTGAAATGCTCTGCAGGTGACTTGAACCCAGGTCACTCGCAAGAAAGGCAGCAGAGTTACCTCTAGACTATTCAGTCCTGTGAAAGCACAAGTGAATACTACGTATACAAAGATATGTCCTGAGTGAGAGCAGTTAGTACACAGCTGCGCTTAACGAGCTGACACACACAGCGAACTGCAGCTGCTCCGGCTCCATCTACTGCAGTTCTGGAAAAACCTATAGAAGTCTTCGTTGAAGAAGCTGAAGAGTTAAAAGTAAGATGTATGTTTGTATATGTTATATATATGTATGAAGGGTTGAAGGAATTTGAATGTTAAAAGACAAGAGTGGAATGATTTCAAGCTATTTGAAGAACCATGCTAAAAGCTCAAATATACCAAATTCGTTGAAATGGCTGAAAGTCTGCTGAAGTAGTTGAAAATTACTTTATGCATCTGTCATGTAGGGGATTCAAACCTGGGTCACCCGCACGAAAGGCGACAGTGTTACCACTAGACTATTCAGTCCTGTGAAAGCACAAGTGAATACTGACAGACACAAACAGCGAACTGCAGCAAAAGGCTGACTCGCAATACTCTATCCTATGACTTCGTTTGAGAAAAGTATAAGAGCGAGGAAAATAATTTGAACACCGTCAGAAGCAGAAGGCTTAGAGGAACGCGGCAATGTAGTTTTTATATAAGTGGAGTGAAATATATTTAAATGGCAGCAGGTTGAACACAATTGAAGCTGATTTTTGAGTGCTCCGAAATTTAACATTGGAGTGAATGGGAGAATTCGTCAGAATTTGAGAGATTGTTCTCACTTACAGGCTCATAGCTGAAATTCTGTCAATGTGAGCTCTTTAGTAGTTACATTGGCTGAAAGAGGACATTTTCCTACATTTTAAGGTATAATTTGTTTTTGTCAGTTAAACTGTATGAAAGTTATAGTAAGTTGTTTGAAAAGCTGAAAAAGTTGAAACGTATCAGCACGCACTGCTGAATGTCTCATTAATAAAAATCCCAGAATAGCAAAATGTTAATATTTTTAAACTGCTTTCAATTAAACCATTTCTTTCTTTTCTGTGTTTCTCTTTTCCCCATTTTAGATCATTTTTGTGGTCCTCCATTTAACTTATCATCTTTTTCATGACAACTGTTCAGCTCTGTAGGTGACTTGAACCCAGGTCACTCGCAAGAAAGGCAGCAGAGTTACCTCTAGACTATTCAGTCCTGTGAAAGCACAAGTGAATACTACGTATACAAAGATATGTCCTGAGTGAGAGCAGTTAGTACACAGCTGCGCTTAACGAGCTGATACACACAGCGAACTGCAGCTGCTCCGGCTCCATCTACTGCAGTTCTGGAAAAAACTATAGAAGTCTTCGTTGAAGAAGCTGAAGAGTTAAAAGTAAGATGTATGTTTGTATATGTTATATATATGTATGAAGGGTTGAAGGAATTTGAATGTTAAAAGACAAGAGTGGAATGATTTCAAGCTATTTGAAGAACCATGCTAAAAGCTCAAATATACCAAATTCGTTGAAATGGCTGAAAGTCTGCTGAAGTAGTTGAAAAAAACTTTATGCATCTGTCATGTAGGGGATTCAAACCCGGGTCACCCGCACGAAAGGCGACAGTGTTACCACTAGACTATTCAGTCCTGTGAAAGCACAAGTGAATACTACGTATACAAAGATATGTCCTGAGTGAGAGCAGTTAGTACACAGCTGCGCTTAACGAGCTGACACACACAGCGAACTGCAGCTGCTCCGGCTCCATCTACTGCAGTTCTGGAAAAAACTATAGAAGTCTTCGTTGAAGAAGCTGAAGAGTTAAAAGTAAGATGTATGTTTGTATATGTTATATATATGTATGAAGGGTTGAAGGAATTTGAATGTTAAAAGACAAGAGTGGAATGATTTCAAGCTATTTGAAGAACCATGCTAAAAGCTCAAATATACCAAATTTTGTATACCAAATTCGTTGAAATGGCTGAAAGTCTGCTGAAGTAGTTGAAAAAAACTTTATGCATCTGTCATGTAGGGGATTCAAACCCGGGTCACCCGCACGAAAGGCGACAGTGTTACCACTAGACTATTCAGTCCTGTGAAAGCACAAGTGAATACTACGTATACAAAGATATGTCCTGAGTGAGAGCAGTTAGTACACAGCTGCGCTTAACGAGCTGACACACACAGCGAACTGCAGCTGCTCCGGCTCCATCTACTGCAGTTCTGGAAAAAACTATAGAAGTCTTCGTTGAAGAAGCTGAAGAGTTAAAAGTAAGATGTATGTTTGTATATGTTATATATATGTATGAAGGGTTGAAGGAATTTGAATGTTAAAAGACAAGAGTGGAATGATTTCAAGCTATTTGAAGAACCATGCTAAAAGCTCAAATATACCAAATTTTGTATACCAAATTCGTTGAAATGGCTGAAAGTCTGCTGAAGTAGTTGAAAAAAACTTTATGCATCTGTCATGAAGGGGATTCAAACCCGGGTCACCCGCACGAAAGGCGACAGTGTTACCACTAGACTATTCAGTCCTGTGAAAGCACAAGTGAATACTGACAGACACAAACAGCGAACTGCAGCTGGGAACTGCAGCAAAAGGCTGAATCGCAATACTCTATCCTATGACTTCGTTTGAGAAAAGTATAAGAGCGAGGAAAATAATTTGAACACCGTCAGAAGCAGAAGGCTTAGAGGAACGCGGCAATGTAGTTTTTATATAAGTGGAGTGAAATATATTTAAATGGCAGCAGGTTGAACACAATTGAAGCTGATTTTTGAGTGCTCCGAATTTTAACATTGGAGTGAATGGGAGAATTCGTCAGAATTTGAGAGATTGTTCTCACTTACAGGCTCATAGCTGAAATTCTGTCAATGTGAGCTCTTTAGTAGTTACATTGGCTGAAAGAGGACATTTTCCTACATTTTAAGGTTTAATTTGTTTTTGTCAGTTAAACTGTAGGAAAGTTATAGTAAGTTGTTTGAAAAGCTGAAAAAGTTGAAACTTATCAGCACGCACTGCTGAATGTCTCATTAATAAAAATCCCAGAAGGAGCAAAATGTTCATATTTTTTAAACTGCTTTCAATTAAACCATTTCTTTCTTTTCTGTGTTTCTCTTTTGCCCATTTTAGATCAGTTTTGTGGTCCTCCATTTAACTTATCATCTTTTTCATGACAACTGTTCAGCTCTGTGGTGAAATGCTCTGCAGGTGACTTGAACCCAGGTCACTCGCAAGAAAGGCAGCAGAGTTACCTCTAGACTATTCAGTCCTGTGAAAGCACAAGTGAATACTACGTATACAAAGATATGTCCTGAGTGAGAGCAGTTAGTACACAGCTGCGCTTAACGAGCTGACACACACAGCGAACTGCAGCTGCTCCGGCTCCATCTACTGCAGTTCTGGAAAAACCTATAGAAGTCTTCGTTGAAGAAGCTGAAGAGTTAAAAGTAAGATGTATGTTTGTATATGTTATATATATGTATGAAGGGTTGAAGGAATTTGAATGTTAAAAGACAAGAGTGGAATGATTTCAAGCTATTTGAAGAACCATGCTAAAAGCTCAAATATACCAAATTCGTTGAAATGGCTGAAAGTCTGCTGAAGTAGTTGAAAATTACTTTATGCATCTGTCATGTAGGGGATTCAAACCTGGGTCACCCGCACGAAAGGCGACAGTGTTACCACTAGACTATTCAGTCCTGTGAAAGCACAAGTGAATACTGACAGACACAAACAGCGAACTGCAGCAAAAGGCTGACTCGCAATACTCTATCCTATGACTTCGTTTGAGAAAAGTATAAGAGCGAGGAAAATAATTTGAACACCGTCAGAAGCAGAAGGCTTAGAGGAACGCGGCAATGTAGTTTTTATATAAGTGGAGTGAAATATATTTAAATGGCAGCAGGTTGAACACAATTGAAGCTGATTTTTGAGTGCTCCGAAATTTAACATTGGAGTGAATGGGAGAATTCGTCAGAATTTGAGAGATTGTTCTCACTTACAGGCTCATAGCTGAAATTCTGTCAATGTGAGCTCTTTAGTAGTTACATTGGCTGAAAGAGGACATTTTCCTACATTTTAAGGTATAATTTGTTTTTGTCAGTTAAACTGTATGAAAGTTATAGTAAGTTGTTTGAAAAGCTGAAAAAGTTGAAACGTATCAGCACGCACTGCTGAATGTCTCATTAATAAAAATCCCAGAATAGCAAAATGTTAATATTTTTAAACTGCTTTCAATTAAACCATTTCTTTCTTTTCTGTGTTTCTCTTTTCCCCATTTTAGATCATTTTTGTGGTCCTCCATTTAACTTATCATCTTTTTCATGACAACTGTTCAGCTCTGTAGGTGACTTGAACCCAGGTCACTCGCAAGAAAGGCAGCAGAGTTACCTCTAGACTATTCAGTCCTGTGAAAGCACAAGTGAATACTACGTATACAAAGATATGTCCTGAGTGAGAGCAGTTAGTACACAGCTGCGCTTAACGAGCTGATACACACAGCGAACTGCAGCTGCTCCGGCTCCATCTACTGCAGTTCTGGAAAAAACTATAGAAGTCTTCGTTGAAGAAGCTGAAGAGTTAAAAGTAAGATGTATGTTTGTATATGTTATATATATGTATGAAGGGTTGAAGGAATTTGAATGTTAAAAGACAAGAGTGGAATGATTTCAAGCTATTTGAAGAACCATGCTAAAAGCTCAAATATACCAAATTCGTTGAAATGGCTGAAAGTCTGCTGAAGTAGTTGAAAAAAACTTTATGCATCTGTCATGTAGGGGATTCAAACCCGGGTCACCCGCACGAAAGGCGACAGTGTTACCACTAGACTATTCAGTCCTGTGAAAGCACAAGTGAATACTACGTATACAAAGATATGTCCTGAGTGAGAGCAGTTAGTACACAGCTGCGCTTAACGAGCTGACACACACAGCGAACTGCAGCTGCTCCGGCTCCATCTACTGCAGTTCTGGAAAAAACTATAGAAGTCTTCGTTGAAGAAGCTGAAGAGTTAAAAGTAAGATGTATGTTTGTATATGTTATATATATGTATGAAGGGTTGAAGGAATTTGAATGTTAAAAGACAAGAGTGGAATGATTTCAAGCTATTTGAAGAACCATGCTAAAAGCTCAAATATACCAAATTTTGTATACCAAATTCGTTGAAATGGCTGAAAGTCTGCTGAAGTAGTTGAAAAAAACTTTATGCATCTGTCATGAAGGGGATTCAAACCCGGGTCACCCGCACGAAAGGCGACAGTGTTACCACTAGACTATTCAGTCCTGTGAAAGCACAAGTGAATACTGACAGACACAAACAGCGAACTGCAGCTGGGAACTGCAGCAAAAGGCTGAATCGCAATACTCTATCCTATGACTTCGTTTGAGAAAAGTATAAGAGCGAGGAAAATAATTTGAACACCGTCAGAAGCAGAAGGCTTAGAGGAACGCGGCAATGTAGTTTTTATATAAGTGGAGTGAAATATATTTAAATGGCAGCAGGTTGAACACAATTGAAGCTGATTTTTGAGTGCTCCGAATTTTAACATTGGAGTGAATGGGAGAATTCGTCAGAATTTGAGAGATTGTTCTCACTTACAGGCTCATAGCTGAAATTCTGTCAATGTGAGCTCTTTAGTAGTTACATTGGCTGAAAGAGGACATTTTCCTACATTTTAAGGTTTAATTTGTTTTTGTCAGTTAAACTGTAGGAAAGTTATAGTAAGTTGTTTGAAAAGCTGAAAAAGTTGAAACTTATCAGCACGCACTGCTGAATGTCTCATTAATAAAAATCCCAGAAGGAGCAAAATGTTCATATTTTTTAAACTGCTTTCAATTAAACCATTTCTTTCTTTTCTGTGTTTCTCTTTTGCCCATTTTAGATCAGTTTTGTGGTCCTCCATTTAACTTATCATCTTTTTCATGACAACTGTTCAGCTCTGTGGTGAAATGCTCTGCAGGTGACTTGAACCCAGGTCACTCGCAAGAAAGGCAGCAGAGTTACCTCTAGACTATTCAGTCCTGTGAAAGCACAAGTGAATACTACGTATACAAAGATATGTCCTGAGTGAGAGCAGTTAGTACACAGCTGCGCTTAACGAGCTGACACACACAGCGAACTGCAGCTGCTCCGGCTCCATCTACTGCAGTTCTGGAAAAACCTATAGAAGTCTTCGTTGAAGAAGCTGAAGAGTTAAAAGTAAGATGTATGTTTGTATATGTTATATATATGTATGAAGGGTTGAAGGAATTTGAATGTTAAAAGACAAGAGTGGAATGATTTCAAGCTATTTGAAGAACCATGCTAAAAGCTCAAATATACCAAATTTTTTATACCAAATTCGTTGAAATGGCTGAAAGTCTGCTGAAGTAGTTGAAAATTACTTTATGCATCTGTCATGTAGGGGATTCAAACCTGGGTCACCCGCACGAAAGGCGACAGTGTTACCACTAGACTATTCAGTCCTGTGAAAGCACAAGTGAATACTGACAGACACAAACAGCGAACTGCAGCAAAAGGCTGACTCGCAATACTCTATCCTATGACTTCGTTTGAGAAAAGTATAAGAGCGAGGAAAATAATTTGAACACCGTCAGAAGCAGAAGGCTTAGAGGAACGCGGCAATGTAGTTTTTATATAAGTGGAGTGAAATATATTTAAATGGCAGCAGGTTGAACACAATTGAAGCTGATTTTTGAGTGCTCCGAAATTTAACATTGGAGTGAATGGGAGAATTCGTTAGAATTTGAGAGATTGTTCTCACTTACAGGCTCATAGCTGAAATTCTGTCAATGTGAGCTCTTTAGTAGTTACATTGGCTGAAAGAGGACATTTTCCTACATTTTAAGGTATAATTTGTTTTTGTCAGTTAAACTGTATGAAAGTTATAGTAAGTTGTTTGAAAAGCTGAAAAAGTTGAAACTTATCAGCACGCACTGCTGAATGTCTCATTAATAAAAATCCCAGAAGGAGCAAAATGTTCATATTTTTTAAACTGCTTTCAATTAAACCATTTCTTTCTTTTCTGTGTTTCTCTTTTCCCCATTTTAGATCATTTTTGTGGTCCTCCATTTAACTTATCATCTTTTTCATGAAAACTGTTCAGCTCTGTGGTGAAATGCTCTGCAGGTGACTTGAACTCAGGTCACTCGCAAGAAAGGCAGCAGAGTTACCTCTAGACTATTCAGTCCTGTGAAAGCACAAGTGAATACTACGTATACAAAGATATGTCCTGAGTGAGAGCAGTTAGTACACAGCTGCGCTTAACGAGCTGATACACACAGCGAACTGCAGCTGCTCCGGCTCCATCTACTGCAGTTCTGGAAAAAACTATAGAAGTCTTCGTTGAAGAAGCTGAAGAGTTAAAAGTAAGATGTATGTTTGTATATGTTATATATATGTATGAAGGGTTGAAGGAATTTGAATGTTAAAAGACAAGAGTGGAATGATTTCAAGCTATTTGAAGAACCATGCTAAAAGCTCAAATATACCAAATTCGTTGAAATGGCTGAAAGTCTGTTGAAGTAGTTGAAAAAACTTTATGCATCTGTCATGAAGGGGATTCAAACCCGGGTCACCCGCACAAAAGGCGACAGTGTTACCACTAGACTATTCAGTCCTGTGAAAGCACAAGTGAATACTGACAGACACAAACAGCGAACTGCAGCTGGGAACTGCAGCAAAAGGCTGAATCGCAATACTCTATCCTATGACTTCGTTTGAGAAAAGTATAAGAGCGAGGAAAATAATTTGAACACCGTCAGAAGCAGAAGGCTTAGAGGAACGCGGCAATGTAGTTTTTATATAAGTGGAGTGAAATATATTTAAATGGCAGCAGGTTGAACACAATTGAAGCTGATTTTTGAGTGCTCCGAATTTTAACATTGGAGTGAATGGGAGAATTCGTCAGAATTTGAGAGATTGTTCTCACTTACAGGCTCATAGCTGAAATTCTGTCAATGTGAGCTCTTTAGTAGTTACATTGGCTGAAAGAGGACATTTTCCTACATTTTAAGGTTTAATTTGTTTTTGTCAGTTAAACTGTATGAAAGTTATAGTAAGTTGTTTGAAAAGCTGAAAAAGTTGAAACTTATCAGCACGCACTGCTGAATGTCTCATTAATAAAAATCCCAGAAGGAGCAAAATGTTCATATTTTTTAAACTGCTTTCAATTAAACCATTTCTTTCTTTTCTGTGTTTCTCTTTTGCCCATTTTAGATCAGTTTTGTGGTCCTCCATTTAACTTATCATCTTTTTCATGACAACTGTTCAGCTCTGTGGTGAAATGCTCTGCAGGTGACTTGAACCCAGGTCACTCGCAAGAAAGGCAGCAGAGTTACCTCTAGACTATTCAGTCCTGTGAAAGCACAAGTGAATACTACGTATACAAAGATATGTCCTGAGTGAGAGCAGTTAGTACACAGCTGCGCTTAACGAGCTGACACACACAGCGAACTGCAGCTGCTCCGGCTCCATCTACTGCAGTTCTGGAAAAACCTATAGAAGTCTTCGTTGAAGAAGCTGAAGAGTTAAAAGTAAGATGTATGTTTGTATATGTTATATATATGTATGAAGGGTTGAAGGAATTTGAATGTTAAAAGACAAGAGTGGAATGATTTCAAGCTATTTGAAGAACCATGCTAAAAGCTCAAATATACCAAATTTTTTATACCAAATTCGTTGAAATGGCTGAAAGTCTGCTGAAGTAGTTGAAAATTACTTTATGCATCTGTCATGTAGGGGATTCAAACCTGGGTCACCCGCACGAAAGGCGACAGTGTTACCACTAGACTATTCAGTCCTGTGAAAGCACAAGTGAATACTGACAGACACAAACAGCGAACTGCAGCAAAAGGCTGACTCGCAATACTCTATCCTATGACTTCGTTTGAGAAAAGTATAAGAGCGAGGAAAATAATTTGAACACCGTCAGAAGCAGAAGGCTTAGAGGAACGCGGCAATGTAGTTTTTATATAAGTGGAGTGAAATATATTTAAATGGCAGCAGGTTGAACACAATTGAAGCTGATTTTTGAGTGCTCCGAAATTTAACATTGGAGTGAATGGGAGAATTCGTCAGAATTTGAGAGATTGTTCTCACTTACAGGCTCATAGCTGAAATTCTGTCAATGTGAGCTCTTTAGTAGTTACATTGGCTGAAAGAGGACATTTTCCTACATTTTAAGGTATAATTTGTTTTTGTCAGTTAAACTGTATGAAAGTTATAGTAAGTTGTTTGAAAAGCTGAAAAAGTTGAAACGTATCAGCACGCACTGCTGAATGTCTCATTAATAAAAATCCCAGAATAGCAAAATGTTAATATTTTTAAACTGCTTTCAATTAAACCATTTCTTTCTTTTCTGTGTTTCTCTTTTCCCCATTTTAGATCATTTTTGTGGTCCTCCATTTAACTTATCATCTTTTTCATGACAACTGTTCAGCTCTGTAGGTGACTTGAACCCAGGTCACTCGCAAGAAAGGCAGCAGAGTTACCTCTAGACTATTCAGTCCTGTGAAAGCACAAGTGAATACTACGTATACAAAGATATGTCCTGAGTGAGAGCAGTTAGTACACAGCTGCGCTTAACGAGCTGATACACACAGCGAACTGCAGCTGCTCCGGCTCCATCTACTGCAGTTCTGGAAAAAACTATAGAAGTCTTCGTTGAAGAAGCTGAAGAGTTAAAAGTAAGATGTATGTTTGTATATGTTATATATATGTATGAAGGGTTGAAGGAATTTGAATGTTAAAAGACAAGAGTGGAATGATTTCAAGCTATTTGAAGAACCATGCTAAAAGCTCAAATATACCAAATTCGTTGAAATGGCTGAAAGTCTGCTGAAGTAGTTGAAAAAAACTTTATGCATCTGTCATGTAGGGGATTCAAACCCGGGTCACCCGCACGAAAGGCGACAGTGTTACCACTAGACTATTCAGTCCTGTGAAAGCACAAGTGAATACTACGTATACAAAGATATGTCCTGAGTGAGAGCAGTTAGTACACAGCTGCGCTTAACGAGCTGACACACACAGCGAACTGCAGCTGCTCCGGCTCCATCTACTGCAGTTCTGGAAAAAACTATAGAAGTCTTCGTTGAAGAAGCTGAAGAGTTAAAAGTAAGATGTATGTTTGTATATGTTATATATATGTATGAAGGGTTGAAGGAATTTGAATGTTAAAAGACAAGAGTGGAATGATTTCAAGCTATTTGAAGAACCATGCTAAAAGCTCAAATATACCAAATTTTGTATACCAAATTCGTTGAAATGGCTGAAAGTCTGCTGAAGTAGTTGAAAAAAACTTTATGCATCTGTCATGAAGGGGATTCAAACCCGGGTCACCCGCACGAAAGGCGACAGTGTTACCACTAGACTATTCAGTCCTGTGAAAGCACAAGTGAATACTGACAGACACAAACAGCGAACTGCAGCTGGGAACTGCAGCAAAAGGCTGAATCGCAATACTCTATCCTATGACTTCGTTTGAGAAAAGTATAAGAGCGAGGAAAATAATTTGAACACCGTCAGAAGCAGAAGGCTTAGAGGAACGCGGCAATGTAGTTTTTATATAAGTGGAGTGAAATATATTTAAATGGCAGCAGGTTGAACACAATTGAAGCTGATTTTTGAGTGCTCCGAATTTTAACATTGGAGTGAATGGGAGAATTCGTCAGAATTTGAGAGATTGTTCTCACTTACAGGCTCATAGCTGAAATTCTGTCAATGTGAGCTCTTTAGTAGTTACATTGGCTGAAAGAGGACATTTTCCTACATTTTAAGGTTTAATTTGTTTTTGTCAGTTAAACTGTAGGAAAGTTATAGTAAGTTGTTTGAAAAGCTGAAAAAGTTGAAACTTATCAGCACGCACTGCTGAATGTCTCATTAATAAAAATCCCAGAAGGAGCAAAATGTTCATATTTTTTAAACTGCTTTCAATTAAACCATTTCTTTCTTTTCTGTGTTTCTCTTTTGCCCATTTTAGATCAGTTTTGTGGTCCTCCATTTAACTTATCATCTTTTTCATGACAACTGTTCAGCTCTGTGGTGAAATGCTCTGCAGGTGACTTGAACCCAGGTCACTCGCAAGAAAGGCAGCAGAGTTACCTCTAGACTATTCAGTCCTGTGAAAGCACAAGTGAATACTACGTATACAAAGATATGTCCTGAGTGAGAGCAGTTAGTACACAGCTGCGCTTAACGAGCTGACACACACAGCGAACTGCAGCTGCTCCGGCTCCATCTACTGCAGTTCTGGAAAAACCTATAGAAGTCTTCGTTGAAGAAGCTGAAGAGTTAAAAGTAAGATGTATGTTTGTATATGTTATATATATGTATGAAGGGTTGAAGGAATTTGAATGTTAAAAGACAAGAGTGGAATGATTTCAAGCTATTTGAAGAACCATGCTAAAAGCTCAAATATACCAAATTTTTTATACCAAATTCGTTGAAATGGCTGAAAGTCTGCTGAAGTAGTTGAAAATTACTTTATGCATCTGTCATGTAGGGGATTCAAACCTGGGTCACCCGCACGAAAGGCGACAGTGTTACCACTAGACTATTCAGTCCTGTGAAAGCACAAGTGAATACTGACAGACACAAACAGCGAACTGCAGCAAAAGGCTGACTCGCAATACTCTATCCTATGACTTCGTTTGAGAAAAGTATAAGAGCGAGGAAAATAATTTGAACACCGTCAGAAGCAGAAGGCTTAGAGGAACGCGGCAATGTAGTTTTTATATAAGTGGAGTGAAATATATTTAAATGGCAGCAGGTTGAACACAATTGAAGCTGATTTTTGAGTGCTCCGAAATTTAACATTGGAGTGAATGGGAGAATTCGTCAGAATTTGAGAGATTGTTCTCACTTACAGGCTCATAGCTGAAATTCTGTCAATGTGAGCTCTTTAGTAGTTACATTGGCTGAAAGAGGACATTTTCCTACATTTTAAGGTATAATTTGTTTTTGTCAGTTAAACTGTATGAAAGTTATAGTAAGTTGTTTGAAAAGCTGAAAAAGTTGAAACGTATCAGCACGCACTGCTGAATGTCTCATTAATAAAAATCCCAGAATAGCAAAATGTTAATATTTTTAAACTGCTTTCAATTAAACCATTTCTTTCTTTTCTGTGTTTCTCTTTTCCCCATTTTAGATCATTTTTGTGGTCCTCCATTTAACTTATCATCTTTTTCATGACAACTGTTCAGCTCTGTAGGTGACTTGAACCCAGGTCACTCGCAAGAAAGGCAGCAGAGTTACCTCTAGACTATTCAGTCCTGTGAAAGCACAAGTGAATACTACGTATACAAAGATATGTCCTGAGTGAGAGCAGTTAGTACACAGCTGCGCTTAACGAGCTGATACACACAGCGAACTGCAGCTGCTCCGGCTCCATCTACTGCAGTTCTGGAAAAAACTATAGAAGTCTTCGTTGAAGAAGCTGAAGAGTTAAAAGTAAGATGTATGTTTGTATATGTTATATATATGTATGAAGGGTTGAAGGAATTTGAATGTTAAAAGACAAGAGTGGAATGATTTCAAGCTATTTGAAGAACCATGCTAAAAGCTCAAATATACCAAATTCGTTGAAATGGCTGAAAGTCTGCTGAAGTAGTTGAAAAAAACTTTATGCATCTGTCATGTAGGGGATTCAAACCCGGGTCACCCGCACGAAAGGCGACAGTGTTACCACTAGACTATTCAGTCCTGTGAAAGCACAAGTGAATACTACGTATACAAAGATATGTCCTGAGTGAGAGCAGTTAGTACACAGCTGCGCTTAACGAGCTGACACACACAGCGAACTGCAGCTGCTCCGGCTCCATCTACTGCAGTTCTGGAAAAAACTATAGAAGTCTTCGTTGAAGAAGCTGAAGAGTTAAAAGTAAGATGTATGTTTGTATATGTTATATATATGTATGAAGGGTTGAAGGAATTTGAATGTTAAAAGACAAGAGTGGAATGATTTCAAGCTATTTGAAGAACCATGCTAAAAGCTCAAATATACCAAATTTTGTATACCAAATTCGTTGAAATGGCTGAAAGTCTGCTGAAGTAGTTGAAAAAAACTTTATGCATCTGTCATGAAGGGGATTCAAACCCGGGTCACCCGCACGAAAGGCGACAGTGTTACCACTAGACTATTCAGTCCTGTGAAAGCACAAGTGAATACTGACAGACACAAACAGCGAACTGCAGCTGGGAACTGCAGCAAAAGGCTGAATCGCAATACTCTATCCTATGACTTCGTTTGAGAAAAGTATAAGAGCGAGGAAAATAATTTGAACACCGTCAGAAGCAGAAGGCTTAGAGGAACGCGGCAATGTAGTTTTTATATAAGTGGAGTGAAATATATTTAAATGGCAGCAGGTTGAACACAATTGAAGCTGATTTTTGAGTGCTCCGAATTTTAACATTGGAGTGAATGGGAGAATTCGTCAGAATTTGAGAGATTGTTCTCACTTACAGGCTCATAGCTGAAATTCTGTCAATGTGAGCTCTTTAGTAGTTACATTGGCTGAAAGAGGACATTTTCCTACATTTTAAGGTTTAATTTGTTTTTGTCAGTTAAACTGTAGGAAAGTTATAGTAAGTTGTTTGAAAAGCTGAAAAAGTTGAAACTTATCAGCACGCACTGCTGAATGTCTCATTAATAAAAATCCCAGAAGGAGCAAAATGTTCATATTTTTTAAACTGCTTTCAATTAAACCATTTCTTTCTTTTCTGTGTTTCTCTTTTGCCCATTTTAGATCAGTTTTGTGGTCCTCCATTTAACTTATCATCTTTTTCATGACAACTGTTCAGCTCTGTGGTGAAATGCTCTGCAGGTGACTTGAACCCAGGTCACTCGCAAGAAAGGCAGCAGAGTTACCTCTAGACTATTCAGTCCTGTGAAAGCACAAGTGAATACTACGTATACAAAGATATGTCCTGAGTGAGAGCAGTTAGTACACAGCTGCGCTTAACGAGCTGACACACACAGCGAACTGCAGCTGCTCCGGCTCCATCTACTGCAGTTCTGGAAAAACCTATAGAAGTCTTCGTTGAAGAAGCTGAAGAGTTAAAAGTAAGATGTATGTTTGTATATGTTATATATATGTATGAAGGGTTGAAGGAATTTGAATGTTAAAAGACAAGAGTGGAATGATTTCAAGCTATTTGAAGAACCATGCTAAAAGCTCAAATATACCAAATTTTTTATACCAAATTCGTTGAAATGGCTGAAAGTCTGCTGAAGTAGTTGAAAATTACTTTATGCATCTGTCATGTAGGGGATTCAAACCTGGGTCACCCGCACGAAAGGCGACAGTGTTACCACTAGACTATTCAGTCCTGTGAAAGCACAAGTGAATACTGACAGACACAAACAGCGAACTGCAGCAAAAGGCTGACTCGCAATACTCTATCCTATGACTTCGTTTGAGAAAAGTATAAGAGCGAGGAAAATAATTTGAACACCGTCAGAAGCAGAAGGCTTAGAGGAACGCGGCAATGTAGTTTTTATATAAGTGGAGTGAAATATATTTAAATGGCAGCAGGTTGAACACAACTGAAGCTGATTTTTGAGTGCTCCGAAATTTAACATTGGAGTGAATGGGAGAATTCGTCAGAATTTGAGAGATTGTTCTCACTTACAGGCTCATAGCTGAAATTCTGTCAATGTGAGCTCTTTAGTAGTTACATTGGCTGAAAGAGGACATTTTCCTACATTTTAAGGTATAATTTGTATTTGTCAGTTAAACTGTATGAAAGTTATAGTAAGTTGTTTGAAAAGCTGAAAAAGTTGAAACGTATCAGCACGCACTGCTGAATGTCTCATTAATAAAAATCCCAGAATAGCAAAATGTTAATATTTTTAAACTGCTTTCAATTAAACCATTTCTTTCTTTTCTGTGTTTCTCTTTTCCCCATTTTAGATCATTTTTGTGGTCCTCCATTTAACTTATCATCTTTTTCATGACAACTGTTCAGCTCTGTAGGTGACTTGAACCCAGGTCACTCGCAAGAAAGGCAGCAGAGTTACCTCTAGACTATTCAGTCCTGTGAAAGCACAAGTGAATACTACGTATACAAAGATATGTCCTGAGTGAGAGCAGTTAGTACACAGCTGCGCTTAACGAGCTGATACACACAGCGAACTGCAGCTGCTCCGGCTCCATCTACTGCAGTTCTGGAAAAAACTATAGAAGTCTTCGTTGAAGAAGCTGAAGAGTTAAAAGTAAGATGTATGTTTGTATATGTTATATATATGTATGAAGGGTTGAAGGAATTTGAATGTTAAAAGACAAGAGTGGAATGATTTCAAGCTATTTGAAGAACCATGCTAAAAGCTCAAATATACCAAATTCGTTGAAATGGCTGAAAGTCTGCTGAAGTAGTTGAAAAAACTTTATGCATCTGTCATGTAGGGGATTCAAACCCGGGTCACCCGCACGAAAGGCGACAGTGTTACCACTAGACTATTCAGTCCTGTGAAAGCAAAAGTGAATACTGACAGACACAAACAGCGAACTGCAGCTGGGAACTGCAGCAAAAGGCTGAATCGCAATACTCTATCCTATGACTTCGTTTGAGAAAAGTATAAGAGCGAGGAAAATAATTTGAACACCGTCAGAAGCAGAAGGCTTAGAGGAACGCGGCAATGTAGTTTTTATATAAGTGGAGTGAAATATATTTAAATGGCAGCAGGTTGAACACAATTGAAGCTGATTTTTGAGTGCTCCGAAATTTAACATTGGAGTGAATGGGAGAATTCGTTAGAATTTGAGAGATTGTTCTCACTTACAGGCTCATAGCTGAAATTCTGTCAATGTGAGCTCTTTAGTAGTTACATTGGCTGAAAGAGGACATTTTCCTACATTTTAAGGTTTAATTTGTTTTTGTCAGTTAAACTGTATGAAAGTTATAGTAAGTTGTTTGAAAAGCTGAAAAAGTTGAAACTTATCAGCACGCACTGCTGAATGTCTCATTAATAAAAATCCCAGAAGGAGCAAAATGTTCATATTTTTTAAACTGCTTTCAATTAAACCATTTCTTTCTTTTCTGTGTTTCTCTTTTCCCCATTTTAGATCATTTTTGTGGTCCTCCATTTAACTTATTATCTTTTTCATGACAACTGTTCAGCTCTGTGGTGAAATGCTCTGCAGGTGACTTGAACCCAGGTCACTTGCAAGAAAGGCGGCAGAGTTACCTCTAGACTATTCAGTCCTGTGAAAGCACAAGTGAATACTACGTATACAAAGATATGTCCTGAGTGAGAGCAGTTAGTACACAGCTGCGCTTAACGAGCTGATACACACAGCGAACTGCAGCTGCTCCGGCTCCATCTACTGCAGTTCTGGAAAAAACTATAGAAGTATTCGTTGAAGAAGCTGAAGAGTTAAAAGTAAGATGTATGTTTGTATATGTTATATATATGTATGATGGGTTGAAGGAATTTGAATGTTAAAAGACAAGAGTGGAATGATTTCAAGCTATTTGAAGAACCATGCTAAAAGCTCAAATATACCAAATTTTGTATACCAAATTCGTTGAAATGGCTGAAAGTCTGCTGAAGTAGTTGAAAAAAACTTTATGCATTTGTCATGAAGGGGATTCAAACCCGGGTCACCCGCACGAAAGGCGACAGTGTTACCACTAGACTATTCTGTCCTGTGAAAGCACAAGTGAATACTGACAGACACAAACAGCGAACTGCAGCTGGGAACTGCAGCAAAAGGCTGAATCGCAATACTCTATCCTATGACTTCGTTTGAGAAAAGTATAAGAGCGAGGAAAATAATTTGAACACCGTCAGAAGCAGAAGGCTTAGAGGAACGCGGCAATGTAGTTTTTATATAAGTGGAGTGAAATATATTTAAATGGCAGCAGGTTGAACACAATTGAAGCTGATTTTTGAGTGCTCCGAAATTTAACATTGGAGTGAATGGGAGAATTCGTTAGAATTTGAGAGATTGTTCTCACTTACAGGCTCATAGCTGAAATTCTGTCAATGTGAGCTCTTTAGTAGTTACATTGGCTGAAAGAGGACATTTTCCTACATTTGAAGGTATAATTTGTTTTTGTCAGTTAAACTGTATGAAAGTTATAGTAAGTTGTTTGAAAAACTGAAAAAGTTGAAACTTATCAGCACGCACTGCTGAATGTCTCATTAATAAAAATCCCAGAAGGAGCAAAATGTTCATATTTTTTAAACTGCTTTCAATTAAACCATTTCTTTCTTTTCTGTGTTTCTCTTTTCCCCATTTTAGATCATTTTTGTGGTCCTCCATTTAACTTATTATCTTTTTCATGACAACTGTTCAGCTCTGTGGTGAAATGCTCTGCAGGTGACTTGAACCCAGGTCACTTGCAAGAAAGGCGGCAGAGTTACCTCTAGACTATTCAGTCCTGTGAAAGCACAAGTGAATACTACGTATACAAAGATATGTCCTGAGTGAGAGCAGTTAGTACACAGCTGCGCTTAACGAGCTGATACACACAGCGAACTGCAGCTGCTCCGGCTCCATCTACTGCAGTTCTGGAAAAAACTATAGAAGTATTCGTTGAAGAAGCTGAAGAGTTAAAAGTAAGATGTATGTTTGTATATGTTATATATATGTATGATGGGTTGAAGGAATTTGAATGTTAAAAGACAAGAGTGGAATGATTTCAAGCTATTTGAAGAACCATGCTAAAAGCTCAAATATACCAAATTTTGTATACCAAATTCGTTGAAATGGCTGAAAGTCTGCTGAAGTAGTTGAAAAAAACTTTATGCATTTGTCATGAAGGGGATTCAAACCCGGGTCACCCGCACGAAAGGCGACAGTGTTACCACTAGACTATTCTGTCCTGTGAAAGCACAAGTGAATACTGACAGACACAAACAGCGAACTGCAGCTGGGAACTGCAGCAAAAGGCTGAATCGCAATACTCTATCCTATGACTTCGTTTGAGAAAAGTATAAGAGCGAGGAAAATAATTTGAACACCGTCAGAAGCAGAAGGCTTAGAGGAACGCGGCAATGTAGTTTTTATATAAGTGGAGTGAAATATATTTAAATGGCAGCAGGTTGAACACAATTGAAGCTGATTTTTGAGTGCTCCGAAATTTAACATTGGAGTGAATGGGAGAATTCGTTAGAATTTGAGAGATTGTTCTCACTTACAGGCTCATAGCTGAAATTCTGTCAATGTGAGCTCTTTAGTAGTTACATTGGCTGAAAGAGGACATTTTCCTACATTTGAAGGTATAATTTGTTTTTGTCAGTTAAACTGTATGAAAGTTATAGTAAGTTGTTTGAAAAACTGAAAAAGTTGAAACTTATCAGCACGCACTGCTGAATGTCTCATTAATAAAAATCCCAGAAGGAGCAAAATGTTCATATTTTTTAAACTGCTTTCAATTAAACCATTTCTTTCTTTTCTGTGTTTCTCTTTTGCCCATTTTAGATCAGTTTTGTGGTCCTCCATTTAACTTATCATCTTTTTCATGACAACTGTTCAGCTCTGTGGTGAAATGCTCTGCAGGTGACTTGAACCCAGGTCACTCGCAAGAAAGGCAGCAGAGTTACCTCTAGACTATTCAGTCCTGTGAAAGCACAAGTGAATACTACGTATACAAAGATATGTCCTGAGTGAGAGCAGTTAGTACACAGCTGCGCTTAACGAGCTGACACACACAGCGAACTGCAGCTGCTCCGGCTCCATCTACTGCAGTTCTGGAAAAACCTATAGAAGTCTTCGTTGAAGAAGCTGAAGAGTTAAAAGTAAGATGTATGTTTGTATATGTTATATATATGTATGATGGGTTGAAGGAATTTGAATGTTAAAAGACAAGAGTGGAATGATTTCAAGCTATTTGAAGAACCATGCTAAAAGCTCAAATATACCAAATTTTGTATACCAAATTCGTTGAAATGGCTGAAAGTCTGCTGAAGTAGTTGAAAAAAACTTTATGCATCTGTCATGAAGGGGATTCAAACCCGGGTCACCCGCACGAAAGGCGACAGTGTTACCACTAGACTATTCAGTCCTGTGAAAGCACAAGTGAATACTGACAGACACAAACAGCGAACTGCAGCTGGGAACTGCAGCAAAAGGCTGAATCGCAATACTCTATCCTATGACTTCGTTTGAGAAAAGTATAAGAGCGAGGAAAATAATTTGAACACCGTCAGAAGCAGAAGGCTTAGAGGAACGCGGCAATGTAGTTTTTATATAAGTGGAGTGAAATATATTTAAATGGCAGCAGGTTGAACACAATTGAAGCTGATTTTTGAGTGCTCCGAAATTTAACATTGGAGTGAATGGGAGAATTCGTCAGAATTTGAGAGATTGTTCTCACTTACAGGCTCATAGCTGAAATTCTGTCAATGTGAGCTCTTTAGTAGTTACATTGGCTGAAAGAGGACATTTTCCTACATTTGAAGGTATAATTTGTTTTTGTCAGTTAAACTGTATGAAAGTTATAGTAAGTTGTTTGAAAAACTGAAAAAGTTGAAACTTATCAGCACGCACTGCTGAATGTCTCATTAATAAAAATCCCAGAAGGAGCAAAATGTTCATATTTTTTAAACTGCTTTCAATTAAACCATTTCTTTCTTTTCTGTGTTTCTCTTTTGCCCATTTTAGATCAGTTTTGTGGTCCTCCATTTAACTTATCATCTTTTTCATGACAACTGTTCAGCTCTGTGGTGAAATGCTCTGCAGGTGACTTGAACCCAGGTCACTCGCAAGAAAGGCAGCAGAGTTACCTCTAGACTATTCAGTCCTGTGAAAGCACAAGTGAATACTACGTATACAAAGATATGTCCTGAGTGAGAGCAGTTAGTACACAGCTGCGCTTAACGAGCTGACACACACAGCGAACTGCAGCTGCTCCGGCTCCATCTACTGCAGTTCTGGAAAAACCTATAGAAGTCTTCGTTGAAGAAGCTGAAGAGTTAAAAGTAAGATGTATGTTTGTATATGTTATATATATGTATGAAGGGTTGAAGGAATTTGAATGTTAAAAGACAAGAGTGGAATGATTTCAAGCTATTTGAAGAACCATGCTAAAAGCTCAAATATACCAAATTTTTTATACCAAATTCGTTGAAATGGCTGAAAGTCTGCTGAAGTAGTTGAAAATTACTTTATGCATCTGTCATGTAGGGGATTCAAACCTGGGTCACCCGCACGAAAGGCGACAGTGTTACCACTAGACTATTCAGTCCTGTGAAAGCACAAGTGAATACTGACAGACACAAACAGCGAACTGCAGCAAAAGGCTGACTCGCAATACTCTATCCTATGACTTCGTTTGAGAAAAGTATAAGAGCGAGGAAAATAATTTGAACACCGTCAGAAGCAGAAGGCTTAGAGGAACGCGGCAATGTAGTTTTTATATAAGTGGAGTGAAATATATTTAAATGGCAGCAGGTTGAACACAACTGAAGCTGATTTTTGAGTGCTCCGAAATTTAACATTGGAGTGAATGGGAGAATTCGTCAGAATTTGAGAGATTGTTCTCACTTACAGGCTCATAGCTGAAATTCTGTCAATGTGAGCTCTTTAGTAGTTACATTGGCTGAAAGAGGACATTTTCCTACATTTTAAGGTATAATTTGTATTTGTCAGTTAAACTGTATGAAAGTTATAGTAAGTTGTTTGAAAAGCTGAAAAAGTTGAAACGTATCAGCACGCACTGCTGAATGTCTCATTAATAAAAATCCCAGAATAGCAAAATGTTAATATTTTTAAACTGCTTTCAATTAAACCATTTCTTTCTTTTCTGTGTTTCTCTTTTCCCCATTTTAGATCATTTTTGTGGTCCTCCATTTAACTTATCATCTTTTTCATGACAACTGTTCAGCTCTGTAGGTGACTTGAACCCAGGTCACTCGCAAGAAAGGCAGCAGAGTTACCTCTAGACTATTCAGTCCTGTGAAAGCACAAGTGAATACTACGTATACAAAGATATGTCCTGAGTGAGAGCAGTTAGTACACAGCTGCGCTTAACGAGCTGATACACACAGCGAACTGCAGCTGCTCCGGCTCCATCTACTGCAGTTCTGGAAAAAACTATAGAAGTCTTCGTTGAAGAAGCTGAAGAGTTAAAAGTAAGATGTATGTTTGTATATGTTATATATATGTATGAAGGGTTGAAGGAATTTGAATGTTAAAAGACAAGAGTGGAATGATTTCAAGCTATTTGAAGAACCATGCTAAAAGCTCAAATATACCAAATTCGTTGAAATGGCTGAAAGTCTGCTGAAGTAGTTGAAAAAACTTTATGCATCTGTCATGTAGGGGATTCAAACCCGGGTCACCCGCACGAAAGGCGACAGTGTTACCACTAGACTATTCAGTCCTGTGAAAGCAAAAGTGAATACTGACAGACACAAACAGCGAACTGCAGCTGGGAACTGCAGCAAAAGGCTGAATCGCAATACTCTATCCTATGACTTCGTTTGAGAAAAGTATAAGAGCGAGGAAAATAATTTGAACACCGTCAGAAGCAGAAGGCTTAGAGGAACGCGGCAATGTAGTTTTTATATAAGTGGAGTGAAATATATTTAAATGGCAGCAGGTTGAACACAATTGAAGCTGATTTTTGAGTGCTCCGAAATTTAACATTGGAGTGAATGGGAGAATTCGTTAGAATTTGAGAGATTGTTCTCACTTACAGGCTCATAGCTGAAATTCTGTCAATGTGAGCTCTTTAGTAGTTACATTGGCTGAAAGAGGACATTTTCCTACATTTTAAGGTTTAATTTGTTTTTGTCAGTTAAACTGTATGAAAGTTATAGTAAGTTGTTTGAAAAGCTGAAAAAGTTGAAACTTATCAGCACGCACTGCTGAATGTCTCATTAATAAAAATCCCAGAAGGAGCAAAATGTTCATATTTTTTAAACTGCTTTCAATTAAACCATTTCTTTCTTTTCTGTGTTTCTCTTTTCCCCATTTTAGATCATTTTTGTGGTCCTCCATTTAACTTATTATCTTTTTCATGACAACTGTTCAGCTCTGTGGTGAAATGCTCTGCAGGTGACTTGAACCCAGGTCACTTGCAAGAAAGGCGGCAGAGTTACCTCTAGACTATTCAGTCCTGTGAAAGCACAAGTGAATACTACGTATACAAAGATATGTCCTGAGTGAGAGCAGTTAGTACACAGCTGCGCTTAACGAGCTGATACACACAGCGAACTGCAGCTGCTCCGGCTCCATCTACTGCAGTTCTGGAAAAAACTATAGAAGTATTCGTTGAAGAAGCTGAAGAGTTAAAAGTAAGATGTATGTTTGTATATGTTATATATATGTATGATGGGTTGAAGGAATTTGAATGTTAAAAGACAAGAGTGGAATGATTTCAAGCTATTTGAAGAACCATGCTAAAAGCTCAAATATACCAAATTTTGTATACCAAATTCGTTGAAATGGCTGAAAGTCTGCTGAAGTAGTTGAAAAAAACTTTATGCATTTGTCATGAAGGGGATTCAAACCCGGGTCACCCGCACGAAAGGCGACAGTGTTACCACTAGACTATTCTGTCCTGTGAAAGCACAAGTGAATACTGACAGACACAAACAGCGAACTGCAGCTGGGAACTGCAGCAAAAGGCTGAATCGCAATACTCTATCCTATGACTTCGTTTGAGAAAAGTATAAGAGCGAGGAAAATAATTTGAACACCGTCAGAAGCAGAAGGCTTAGAGGAACGCGGCAATGTAGTTTTTATATAAGTGGAGTGAAATATATTTAAATGGCAGCAGGTTGAACACAATTGAAGCTGATTTTTGAGTGCTCCGAAATTTAACATTGGAGTGAATGGGAGAATTCGTTAGAATTTGAGAGATTGTTCTCACTTACAGGCTCATAGCTGAAATTCTGTCAATGTGAGCTCTTTAGTAGTTACATTGGCTGAAAGAGGACATTTTCCTACATTTGAAGGTATAATTTGTTTTTGTCAGTTAAACTGTATGAAAGTTATAGTAAGTTGTTTGAAAAACTGAAAAAGTTGAAACTTATCAGCACGCACTGCTGAATGTCTCATTAATAAAAATCCCAGAAGGAGCAAAATGTTCATATTTTTTAAACTGCTTTCAATTAAACCATTTCTTTCTTTTCTGTGTTTCTCTTTTCCCCATTTTAGATCATTTTTGTGGTCCTCCATTTAACTTATTATCTTTTTCATGACAACTGTTCAGCTCTGTGGTGAAATGCTCTGCAGGTGACTTGAACCCAGGTCACTTGCAAGAAAGGCGGCAGAGTTACCTCTAGACTATTCAGTCCTGTGAAAGCACAAGTGAATACTACGTATACAAAGATATGTCCTGAGTGAGAGCAGTTAGTACACAGCTGCGCTTAACGAGCTGATACACACAGCGAACTGCAGCTGCTCCGGCTCCATCTACTGCAGTTCTGGAAAAAACTATAGAAGTATTCGTTGAAGAAGCTGAAGAGTTAAAAGTAAGATGTATGTTTGTATATGTTATATATATGTATGATGGGTTGAAGGAATTTGAATGTTAAAAGACAAGAGTGGAATGATTTCAAGCTATTTGAAGAACCATGCTAAAAGCTCAAATATACCAAATTTTGTATACCAAATTCGTTGAAATGGCTGAAAGTCTGCTGAAGTAGTTGAAAAAAACTTTATGCATTTGTCATGAAGGGGATTCAAACCCGGGTCACCCGCACGAAAGGCGACAGTGTTACCACTAGACTATTCTGTCCTGTGAAAGCACAAGTGAATACTGACAGACACAAACAGCGAACTGCAGCTGGGAACTGCAGCAAAAGGCTGAATCGCAATACTCTATCCTATGACTTCGTTTGAGAAAAGTATAAGAGCGAGGAAAATAATTTGAACACCGTCAGAAGCAGAAGGCTTAGAGGAACGCGGCAATGTAGTTTTTATATAAGTGGAGTGAAATATATTTAAATGGCAGCAGGTTGAACACAATTGAAGCTGATTTTTGAGTGCTCCGAAATTTAACATTGGAGTGAATGGGAGAATTCGTTAGAATTTGAGAGATTGTTCTCACTTACAGGCTCATAGCTGAAATTCTGTCAATGTGAGCTCTTTAGTAGTTACATTGGCTGAAAGAGGACATTTTCCTACATTTGAAGGTATAATTTGTTTTTGTCAGTTAAACTGTATGAAAGTTATAGTAAGTTGTTTGAAAAACTGAAAAAGTTGAAACTTATCAGCACGCACTGCTGAATGTCTCATTAATAAAAATCCCAGAAGGAGCAAAATGTTCATATTTTTTAAACTGCTTTCAATTAAACCATTTCTTTCTTTTCTGTGTTTCTCTTTTGCCCATTTTAGATCAGTTTTGTGGTCCTCCATTTAACTTATCATCTTTTTCATGACAACTGTTCAGCTCTGTGGTGAAATGCTCTGCAGGTGACTTGAACCCAGGTCACTCGCAAGAAAGGCAGCAGAGTTACCTCTAGACTATTCAGTCCTGTGAAAGCACAAGTGAATACTACGTATACAAAGATATGTCCTGAGTGAGAGCAGTTAGTACACAGCTGCGCTTAACGAGCTGACACACACAGCGAACTGCAGCTGCTCCGGCTCCATCTACTGCAGTTCTGGAAAAACCTATAGAAGTCTTCGTTGAAGAAGCTGAAGAGTTAAAAGTAAGATGTATGTTTGTATATGTTATATATATGTATGATGGGTTGAAGGAATTTGAATGTTAAAAGACAAGAGTGGAATGATTTCAAGCTATTTGAAGAACCATGCTAAAAGCTCAAATATACCAAATTTTGTATACCAAATTCGTTGAAATGGCTGAAAGTCTGCTGAAGTAGTTGAAAAAAACTTTATGCATCTGTCATGAAGGGGATTCAAACCCGGGTCACCCGCACGAAAGGCGACAGTGTTACCACTAGACTATTCAGTCCTGTGAAAGCACAAGTGAATACTGACAGACACAAACAGCGAACTGCAGCTGGGAACTGCAGCAAAAGGCTGAATCGCAATACTCTATCCTATGACTTCGTTTGAGAAAAGTATAAGAGCGAGGAAAATAATTTGAACACCGTCAGAAGCAGAAGGCTTAGAGGAACGCGGCAATGTAGTTTTTATATAAGTGGAGTGAAATATATTTAAATGGCAGCAGGTTGAACACAATTGAAGCTGATTTTTGAGTGCTCCGAAATTTAACATTGGAGTGAATGGGAGAATTCGTCAGAATTTGAGAGATTGTTCTCACTTACAGGCTCATAGCTGAAATTCTGTCAATGTGAGCTCTTTAGTAGTTACATTGGCTGAAAGAGGACATTTTCCTACATTTGAAGGTATAATTTGTTTTTGTCAGTTAAACTGTATGAAAGTTATAGTAAGTTGTTTGAAAAACTGAAAAAGTTGAAACTTATCAGCACGCACTGCTGAATGTCTCATTAATAAAAATCCCAGAAGGAGCAAAATGTTCATATTTTTTAAACTGCTTTCAATTAAACCATTTCTTTCTTTTCTGTGTTTCTCTTTTGCCCATTTTAGATCAGTTTTGTGGTCCTCCATTTAACTTATCATCTTTTTCATGACAACTGTTCAGCTCTGTGGTGAAATGCTCTGCAGGTGACTTGAACCCAGGTCACTCGCAAGAAAGGCAGCAGAGTTACCTCTAGACTATTCAGTCCTGTGAAAGCACAAGTGAATACTACGTATACAAAGATATGTCCTGAGTGAGAGCAGTTAGTACACAGCTGCGCTTAACGAGCTGACACACACAGCGAACTGCAGCTGCTCCGGCTCCATCTACTGCAGTTCTGGAAAAACCTATAGAAGTCTTCGTTGAAGAAGCTGAAGAGTTAAAAGTAAGATGTATGTTTGTATATGTTATATATATGTATGAAGGGTTGAAGGAATTTGAATGTTAAAAGACAAGAGTGGAATGATTTCAAGCTATTTGAAGAACCATGCTAAAAGCTCAAATATACCAAATTTTTTATACCAAATTCGTTGAAATGGCTGAAAGTCTGCTGAAGTAGTTGAAAATTACTTTATGCATCTGTCATGTAGGGGATTCAAACCTGGGTCACCCGCACGAAAGGCGACAGTGTTACCACTAGACTATTCAGTCCTGTGAAAGCACAAGTGAATACTGACAGACACAAACAGCGAACTGCAGCAAAAGGCTGACTCGCAATACTCTATCCTATGACTTCGTTTGAGAAAAGTATAAGAGCGAGGAAAATAATTTGAACACCGTCAGAAGCAGAAGGCTTAGAGGAACGCGGCAATGTAGTTTTTATATAAGTGGAGTGAAATATATTTAAATGGCAGCAGGTTGAACACAACTGAAGCTGATTTTTGAGTGCTCCGAAATTTAACATTGGAGTGAATGGGAGAATTCGTCAGAATTTGAGAGATTGTTCTCACTTACAGGCTCATAGCTGAAATTCTGTCAATGTGAGCTCTTTAGTAGTTACATTGGCTGAAAGAGGACATTTTCCTACATTTTAAGGTATAATTTGTATTTGTCAGTTAAACTGTATGAAAGTTATAGTAAGTTGTTTGAAAAGCTGAAAAAGTTGAAACGTATCAGCACGCACTGCTGAATGTCTCATTAATAAAAATCCCAGAATAGCAAAATGTTAATATTTTTAAACTGCTTTCAATTAAACCATTTCTTTCTTTTCTGTGTTTCTCTTTTCCCCATTTTAGATCATTTTTGTGGTCCTCCATTTAACTTATCATCTTTTTCATGACAACTGTTCAGCTCTGTAGGTGACTTGAACCCAGGTCACTCGCAAGAAAGGCAGCAGAGTTACCTCTAGACTATTCAGTCCTGTGAAAGCACAAGTGAATACTACGTATACAAAGATATGTCCTGAGTGAGAGCAGTTAGTACACAGCTGCGCTTAACGAGCTGATACACACAGCGAACTGCAGCTGCTCCGGCTCCATCTACTGCAGTTCTGGAAAAAACTATAGAAGTCTTCGTTGAAGAAGCTGAAGAGTTAAAAGTAAGATGTATGTTTGTATATGTTATATATATGTATGAAGGGTTGAAGGAATTTGAATGTTAAAAGACAAGAGTGGAATGATTTCAAGCTATTTGAAGAACCATGCTAAAAGCTCAAATATACCAAATTCGTTGAAATGGCTGAAAGTCTGCTGAAGTAGTTGAAAAAACTTTATGCATCTGTCATGTAGGGGATTCAAACCCGGGTCACCCGCACGAAAGGCGACAGTGTTACCACTAGACTATTCAGTCCTGTGAAAGCAAAAGTGAATACTGACAGACACAAACAGCGAACTGCAGCTGGGAACTGCAGCAAAAGGCTGAATCGCAATACTCTATCCTATGACTTCGTTTGAGAAAAGTATAAGAGCGAGGAAAATAATTTGAACACCGTCAGAAGCAGAAGGCTTAGAGGAACGCGGCAATGTAGTTTTTATATAAGTGGAGTGAAATATATTTAAATGGCAGCAGGTTGAACACAATTGAAGCTGATTTTTGAGTGCTCCGAAATTTAACATTGGAGTGAATGGGAGAATTCGTTAGAATTTGAGAGATTGTTCTCACTTACAGGCTCATAGCTGAAATTCTGTCAATGTGAGCTCTTTAGTAGTTACATTGGCTGAAAGAGGACATTTTCCTACATTTTAAGGTTTAATTTGTTTTTGTCAGTTAAACTGTATGAAAGTTATAGTAAGTTGTTTGAAAAGCTGAAAAAGTTGAAACTTATCAGCACGCACTGCTGAATGTCTCATTAATAAAAATCCCAGAAGGAGCAAAATGTTCATATTTTTTAAACTGCTTTCAATTAAACCATTTCTTTCTTTTCTGTGTTTCTCTTTTCCCCATTTTAGATCATTTTTGTGGTCCTCCATTTAACTTATTATCTTTTTCATGACAACTGTTCAGCTCTGTGGTGAAATGCTCTGCAGGTGACTTGAACCCAGGTCACTTGCAAGAAAGGCGGCAGAGTTACCTCTAGACTATTCAGTCCTGTGAAAGCACAAGTGAATACTACGTATACAAAGATATGTCCTGAGTGAGAGCAGTTAGTACACAGCTGCGCTTAACGAGCTGATACACACAGCGAACTGCAGCTGCTCCGGCTCCATCTACTGCAGTTCTGGAAAAAACTATAGAAGTATTCGTTGAAGAAGCTGAAGAGTTAAAAGTAAGATGTATGTTTGTATATGTTATATATATGTATGATGGGTTGAAGGAATTTGAATGTTAAAAGACAAGAGTGGAATGATTTCAAGCTATTTGAAGAACCATGCTAAAAGCTCAAATATACCAAATTTTGTATACCAAATTCGTTGAAATGGCTGAAAGTCTGCTGAAGTAGTTGAAAAAAACTTTATGCATTTGTCATGAAGGGGATTCAAACCCGGGTCACCCGCACGAAAGGCGACAGTGTTACCACTAGACTATTCTGTCCTGTGAAAGCACAAGTGAATACTGACAGACACAAACAGCGAACTGCAGCTGGGAACTGCAGCAAAAGGCTGAATCGCAATACTCTATCCTATGACTTCGTTTGAGAAAAGTATAAGAGCGAGGAAAATAATTTGAACACCGTCAGAAGCAGAAGGCTTAGAGGAACGCGGCAATGTAGTTTTTATATAAGTGGAGTGAAATATATTTAAATGGCAGCAGGTTGAACACAATTGAAGCTGATTTTTGAGTGCTCCGAAATTTAACATTGGAGTGAATGGGAGAATTCGTTAGAATTTGAGAGATTGTTCTCACTTACAGGCTCATAGCTGAAATTCTGTCAATGTGAGCTCTTTAGTAGTTACATTGGCTGAAAGAGGACATTTTCCTACATTTGAAGGTATAATTTGTTTTTGTCAGTTAAACTGTATGAAAGTTATAGTAAGTTGTTTGAAAAACTGAAAAAGTTGAAACTTATCAGCACGCACTGCTGAATGTCTCATTAATAAAAATCCCAGAAGGAGCAAAATGTTCATATTTTTTAAACTGCTTTCAATTAAACCATTTCTTTCTTTTCTGTGTTTCTCTTTTCCCCATTTTAGATCATTTTTGTGGTCCTCCATTTAACTTATTATCTTTTTCATGACAACTGTTCAGCTCTGTGGTGAAATGCTCTGCAGGTGACTTGAACCCAGGTCACTTGCAAGAAAGGCGGCAGAGTTACCTCTAGACTATTCAGTCCTGTGAAAGCACAAGTGAATACTACGTATACAAAGATATGTCCTGAGTGAGAGCAGTTAGTACACAGCTGCGCTTAACGAGCTGATACACACAGCGAACTGCAGCTGCTCCGGCTCCATCTACTGCAGTTCTGGAAAAAACTATAGAAGTATTCGTTGAAGAAGCTGAAGAGTTAAAAGTAAGATGTATGTTTGTATATGTTATATATATGTATGATGGGTTGAAGGAATTTGAATGTTAAAAGACAAGAGTGGAATGATTTCAAGCTATTTGAAGAACCATGCTAAAAGCTCAAATATACCAAATTTTGTATACCAAATTCGTTGAAATGGCTGAAAGTCTGCTGAAGTAGTTGAAAAAAACTTTATGCATTTGTCATGAAGGGGATTCAAACCCGGGTCACCCGCACGAAAGGCGACAGTGTTACCACTAGACTATTCTGTCCTGTGAAAGCACAAGTGAATACTGACAGACACAAACAGCGAACTGCAGCTGGGAACTGCAGCAAAAGGCTGAATCGCAATACTCTATCCTATGACTTCGTTTGAGAAAAGTATAAGAGCGAGGAAAATAATTTGAACACCGTCAGAAGCAGAAGGCTTAGAGGAACGCGGCAATGTAGTTTTTATATAAGTGGAGTGAAATATATTTAAATGGCAGCAGGTTGAACACAATTGAAGCTGATTTTTGAGTGCTCCGAAATTTAACATTGGAGTGAATGGGAGAATTCGTTAGAATTTGAGAGATTGTTCTCACTTACAGGCTCATAGCTGAAATTCTGTCAATGTGAGCTCTTTAGTAGTTACATTGGCTGAAAGAGGACATTTTCCTACATTTGAAGGTATAATTTGTTTTTGTCAGTTAAACTGTATGAAAGTTATAGTAAGTTGTTTGAAAAACTGAAAAAGTTGAAACTTATCAGCACGCACTGCTGAATGTCTCATTAATAAAAATCCCAGAAGGAGCAAAATGTTCATATTTTTTAAACTGCTTTCAATTAAACCATTTCTTTCTTTTCTGTGTTTCTCTTTTGCCCATTTTAGATCAGTTTTGTGGTCCTCCATTTAACTTATCATCTTTTTCATGACAACTGTTCAGCTCTGTGGTGAAATGCTCTGCAGGTGACTTGAACCCAGGTCACTCGCAAGAAAGGCAGCAGAGTTACCTCTAGACTATTCAGTCCTGTGAAAGCACAAGTGAATACTACGTATACAAAGATATGTCCTGAGTGAGAGCAGTTAGTACACAGCTGCGCTTAACGAGCTGACACACACAGCGAACTGCAGCTGCTCCGGCTCCATCTACTGCAGTTCTGGAAAAACCTATAGAAGTCTTCGTTGAAGAAGCTGAAGAGTTAAAAGTAAGATGTATGTTTGTATATGTTATATATATGTATGATGGGTTGAAGGAATTTGAATGTTAAAAGACAAGAGTGGAATGATTTCAAGCTATTTGAAGAACCATGCTAAAAGCTCAAATATACCAAATTTTGTATACCAAATTCGTTGAAATGGCTGAAAGTCTGCTGAAGTAGTTGAAAAAAACTTTATGCATCTGTCATGAAGGGGATTCAAACCCGGGTCACCCGCACGAAAGGCGACAGTGTTACCACTAGACTATTCAGTCCTGTGAAAGCACAAGTGAATACTGACAGACACAAACAGCGAACTGCAGCTGGGAACTGCAGCAAAAGGCTGAATCGCAATACTCTATCCTATGACTTCGTTTGAGAAAAGTATAAGAGCGAGGAAAATAATTTGAACACCGTCAGAAGCAGAAGGCTTAGAGGAACGCGGCAATGTAGTTTTTATATAAGTGGAGTGAAATATATTTAAATGGCAGCAGGTTGAACACAATTGAAGCTGATTTTTGAGTGCTCCGAAATTTAACATTGGAGTGAATGGGAGAATTCGTTAGAATTTGAGAGATTGTTCTCACTTACAGGCTCATAGCTGAAATTCTGTCAATGTGAGCTCTTTAGTAGTTACATTGGCTGAAAGAGGACATTTTCCTACATTTGAAGGTATAATTTGTTTTTGTCAGTTAAACTGTATGAAAGTTATAGTAAGTTGTTTGAAAAACTGAAAAAGTTGAAACTTATCAGCACGCACTGCTGAATGTCTCATTAATAAAAATCCCAGAAGGAGCAAAATGTTCATATTTTTTAAACTGCTTTCAATTAAACCATTTCTTTCTTTTCTGTGTTTCTCTTTTGCCCATTTTAGATCAGTTTTGTGGTCCTCCATTTAACTTATCATCTTTTTCATGACAACTGTTCAGCTCTGTGGTGAAATGCTCTGCAGGTGACTTGAACCCAGGTCACTCGCAAGAAAGGCAGCAGAGTTACCTCTAGACTATTCAGTCCTGTGAAAGCACAAGTGAATACTACGTATACAAAGATATGTCCTGAGTGAGAGCAGTTAGTACACAGCTGCGCTTAACGAGCTGACACACACAGCGAACTGCAGCTGCTCCGGCTCCATCTACTGCAGTTCTGGAAAAACCTATAGAAGTCTTCGTTGAAGAAGCTGAAGAGTTAAAAGTAAGATGTATGTTTGTATATGTTATATATATGTATGAAGGGTTGAAGGAATTTGAATGTTAAAAGACAAGAGTGGAATGATTTCAAGCTATTTGAAGAACCATGCTAAAAGCTCAAATATACCAAATTTTTTATACCAAATTCGTTGAAATGGCTGAAAGTCTGCTGAAGTAGTTGAAAATTACTTTATGCATCTGTCATGTAGGGGATTCAAACCTGGGTCACCCGCACGAAAGGCGACAGTGTTACCACTAGACTATTCAGTCCTGTGAAAGCACAAGTGAATACTGACAGACACAAACAGCGAACTGCAGCAAAAGGCTGACTCGCAATACTCTATCCTATGACTTCGTTTGAGAAAAGTATAAGAGCGAGGAAAATAATTTGAACACCGTCAGAAGCAGAAGGCTTAGAGGAACGCGGCAATGTAGTTTTTATATAAGTGGAGTGAAATATATTTAAATGGCAGCAGGTTGAACACAACTGAAGCTGATTTTTGAGTGCTCCGAAATTTAACATTGGAGTGAATGGGAGAATTCGTCAGAATTTGAGAGATTGTTCTCACTTACAGGCTCATAGCTGAAATTCTGTCAATGTGAGCTCTTTAGTAGTTACATTGGCTGAAAGAGGACATTTTCCTACATTTTAAGGTATAATTTGTATTTGTCAGTTAAACTGTATGAAAGTTATAGTAAGTTGTTTGAAAAGCTGAAAAAGTTGAAACGTATCAGCACGCACTGCTGAATGTCTCATTAATAAAAATCCCAGAATAGCAAAATGTTAATATTTTTAAACTGCTTTCAATTAAACCATTTCTTTCTTTTCTGTGTTTCTCTTTTCCCCATTTTAGATCATTTTTGTGGTCCTCCATTTAACTTATCATCTTTTTCATGACAACTGTTCAGCTCTGTAGGTGACTTGAACCCAGGTCACTCGCAAGAAAGGCAGCAGAGTTACCTCTAGACTATTCAGTCCTGTGAAAGCACAAGTGAATACTACGTATACAAAGATATGTCCTGAGTGAGAGCAGTTAGTACACAGCTGCGCTTAACGAGCTGATACACACAGCGAACTGCAGCTGCTCCGGCTCCATCTACTGCAGTTCTGGAAAAAACTATAGAAGTCTTCGTTGAAGAAGCTGAAGAGTTAAAAGTAAGATGTATGTTTGTATATGTTATATATATGTATGAAGGGTTGAAGGAATTTGAATGTTAAAAGACAAGAGTGGAATGATTTCAAGCTATTTGAAGAACCATGCTAAAAGCTCAAATATACCAAATTCGTTGAAATGGCTGAAAGTCTGCTGAAGTAGTTGAAAAAACTTTATGCATCTGTCATGTAGGGGATTCAAACCCGGGTCACCCGCACGAAAGGCGACAGTGTTACCACTAGACTATTCAGTCCTGTGAAAGCAAAAGTGAATACTGACAGACACAAACAGCGAACTGCAGCTGGGAACTGCAGCAAAAGGCTGAATCGCAATACTCTATCCTATGACTTCGTTTGAGAAAAGTATAAGAGCGAGGAAAATAATTTGAACACCGTCAGAAGCAGAAGGCTTAGAGGAACGCGGCAATGTAGTTTTTATATAAGTGGAGTGAAATATATTTAAATGGCAGCAGGTTGAACACAATTGAAGCTGATTTTTGAGTGCTCCGAAATTTAACATTGGAGTGAATGGGAGAATTCGTTAGAATTTGAGAGATTGTTCTCACTTACAGGCTCATAGCTGAAATTCTGTCAATGTGAGCTCTTTAGTAGTTACATTGGCTGAAAGAGGACATTTTCCTACATTTTAAGGTTTAATTTGTTTTTGTCAGTTAAACTGTATGAAAGTTATAGTAAGTTGTTTGAAAAGCTGAAAAAGTTGAAACTTATCAGCACGCACTGCTGAATGTCTCATTAATAAAAATCCCAGAAGGAGCAAAATGTTCATATTTTTTAAACTGCTTTCAATTAAACCATTTCTTTCTTTTCTGTGTTTCTCTTTTCCCCATTTTAGATCATTTTTGTGGTCCTCCATTTAACTTATTATCTTTTTCATGACAACTGTTCAGCTCTGTGGTGAAATGCTCTGCAGGTGACTTGAACCCAGGTCACTTGCAAGAAAGGCGGCAGAGTTACCTCTAGACTATTCAGTCCTGTGAAAGCACAAGTGAATACTACGTATACAAAGATATGTCCTGAGTGAGAGCAGTTAGTACACAGCTGCGCTTAACGAGCTGATACACACAGCGAACTGCAGCTGCTCCGGCTCCATCTACTGCAGTTCTGGAAAAAACTATAGAAGTATTCGTTGAAGAAGCTGAAGAGTTAAAAGTAAGATGTATGTTTGTATATGTTATATATATGTATGATGGGTTGAAGGAATTTGAATGTTAAAAGACAAGAGTGGAATGATTTCAAGCTATTTGAAGAACCATGCTAAAAGCTCAAATATACCAAATTTTGTATACCAAATTCGTTGAAATGGCTGAAAGTCTGCTGAAGTAGTTGAAAAAAACTTTATGCATTTGTCATGAAGGGGATTCAAACCCGGGTCACCCGCACGAAAGGCGACAGTGTTACCACTAGACTATTCTGTCCTGTGAAAGCACAAGTGAATACTGACAGACACAAACAGCGAACTGCAGCTGGGAACTGCAGCAAAAGGCTGAATCGCAATACTCTATCCTATGACTTCGTTTGAGAAAAGTATAAGAGCGAGGAAAATAATTTGAACACCGTCAGAAGCAGAAGGCTTAGAGGAACGCGGCAATGTAGTTTTTATATAAGTGGAGTGAAATATATTTAAATGGCAGCAGGTTGAACACAATTGAAGCTGATTTTTGAGTGCTCCGAAATTTAACATTGGAGTGAATGGGAGAATTCGTTAGAATTTGAGAGATTGTTCTCACTTACAGGCTCATAGCTGAAATTCTGTCAATGTGAGCTCTTTAGTAGTTACATTGGCTGAAAGAGGACATTTTCCTACATTTGAAGGTATAATTTGTTTTTGTCAGTTAAACTGTATGAAAGTTATAGTAAGTTGTTTGAAAAACTGAAAAAGTTGAAACTTATCAGCACGCACTGCTGAATGTCTCATTAATAAAAATCCCAGAAGGAGCAAAATGTTCATATTTTTTAAACTGCTTTCAATTAAACCATTTCTTTCTTTTCTGTGTTTCTCTTTTCCCCATTTTAGATCATTTTTGTGGTCCTCCATTTAACTTATTATCTTTTTCATGACAACTGTTCAGCTCTGTGGTGAAATGCTCTGCAGGTGACTTGAACCCAGGTCACTTGCAAGAAAGGCGGCAGAGTTACCTCTAGACTATTCAGTCCTGTGAAAGCACAAGTGAATACTACGTATACAAAGATATGTCCTGAGTGAGAGCAGTTAGTACACAGCTGCGCTTAACGAGCTGATACACACAGCGAACTGCAGCTGCTCCGGCTCCATCTACTGCAGTTCTGGAAAAAACTATAGAAGTATTCGTTGAAGAAGCTGAAGAGTTAAAAGTAAGATGTATGTTTGTATATGTTATATATATGTATGATGGGTTGAAGGAATTTGAATGTTAAAAGACAAGAGTGGAATGATTTCAAGCTATTTGAAGAACCATGCTAAAAGCTCAAATATACCAAATTTTGTATACCAAATTCGTTGAAATGGCTGAAAGTCTGCTGAAGTAGTTGAAAAAAAACTTTATGCATTTGTCATGAAGGGGATTCAAACCCGGGTCACCCGCACGAAAGGCGACAGTGTTACCACTAGACTATTCTGTCCTGTGAAAGCACAAGTGAATACTGACAGACACAAACAGCGAACTGCAGCTGGGAACTGCAGCAAAAGGCTGAATCGCAATACTCTATCCTATGACTTCGTTTGAGAAAAGTATAAGAGCGAGGAAAATAATTTGAACACCGTCAGAAGCAGAAGGCTTAGAGGAACGCGGCAATGTAGTTTTTATATAAGTGGAGTGAAATATATTTAAATGGCAGCAGGTTGAACACAATTGAAGCTGATTTTTGAGTGCTCCGAAATTTAACATTGGAGTGAATGGGAGAATTCGTTAGAATTTGAGAGATTGTTCTCACTTACAGGCTCATAGCTGAAATTCTGTCAATGTGAGCTCTTTAGTAGTTACATTGGCTGAAAGAGGACATTTTCCTACATTTGAAGGTATAATTTGTTTTTGTCAGTTAAACTGTATGAAAGTTATAGTAAGTTGTTTGAAAAACTGAAAAAGTTGAAACTTATCAGCACGCACTGCTGAATGTCTCATTAATAAAAATCCCAGAAGGAGCAAAATGTTCATATTTTTAAACTGCTTTCAATTAAACCATTTCTTTCTTTTCTGTGTTTCTCTTTTGCCCATTTTAGATCAGTTTTGTGGTCCTCCATTTAACTTATCATCTTTTTCATGACAACTGTTCAGCTCTGTGGTGAAATGCTCTGCAGGTGACTTGAACCCAGGTCACTCGCAAGAAAGGCAGCAGAGTTACCTCTAGACTATTCAGTCCTGTGAAAGCACAAGTGAATACTACGTATACAAAGATATGTCCTGAGTGAGAGCAGTTAGTACACAGCTGCGCTTAACGAGCTGACACACACAGCGAACTGCAGCTGCTCCGGCTCCATCTACTGCAGTTCTGGAAAAACCTATAGAAGTCTTCGTTGAAGAAGCTGAAGAGTTAAAAGTAAGATGTATGTTTGTATATGTTATATATATGTATGATGGGTTGAAGGAATTTGAATGTTAAAAGACAAGAGTGGAATGATTTCAAGCTATTTGAAGAACCATGCTAAAAGCTCAAATATACCAAATTTTGTATACCAAATTCGTTGAAATGGCTGAAAGTCTGCTGAAGTAGTTGAAAAAAACTTTATGCATCTGTCATGAAGGGGATTCAAACCCGGGTCACCCGCACGAAAGGCGACAGTGTTACCACTAGACTATTCAGTCCTGTGAAAGCACAAGTGAATACTGACAGACACAAACAGCGAACTGCAGCTGGGAACTGCAGCAAAAGGCTGAATCGCAATACTCTATCCTATGACTTCGTTTGAGAAAAGTATAAGAGCGAGGAAAATAATTTGAACACCGTCAGAAGCAGAAGGCTTAGAGGAACGCGGCAATGTAGTTTTTATATAAGTGGAGTGAAATATATTTAAATGGCAGCAGGTTGAACACAATTGAAGCTGATTTTTGAGTGCTCCGAAATTTAACATTGGAGTGAATGGGAGAATTCGTCAGAATTTGAGAGATTGTTCTCACTTACAGGCTCATAGCTGAAATTCTGTCAATGTGAGCTCTTTAGTAGTTACATTGGCTGAAAGAGGACATTTTCCTACATTTGAAGGTATAATTTGTTTTTGTCAGTTAAACTGTATGAAAGTTATAGTAAGTTGTTTGAAAAACTGAAAAAGTTGAAACTTATCAGCACGCACTGCTGAATGTCTCATTAATAAAAATCCCAGAAGGAGCAAAATGTTCATATTTTTTAAACTGCTTTCAATTAAACCATTTCTTTCTTTTCTGTGTTTCTCTTTTGCCCATTTTAGATCAGTTTTGTGGTCCTCCATTTAACTTATCATCTTTTTCATGACAACTGTTCAGCTCTGTGGTGAAATGCTCTGCAGGTGACTTGAACCCAGGTCACTCGCAAGAAAGGCAGCAGAGTTACCTCTAGACTATTCAGTCCTGTGAAAGCACAAGTGAATACTACGTATACAAAGATATGTCCTGAGTGAGAGCAGTTAGTACACAGCTGCGCTTAACGAGCTGACACACACAGCGAACTGCAGCTGCTCCGGCTCCATCTACTGCAGTTCTGGAAAAACCTATAGAAGTCTTCGTTGAAGAAGCTGAAGAGTTAAAAGTAAGATGTATGTTTGTATATGTTATATATATGTATGAAGGGTTGAAGGAATTTGAATGTTAAAAGACAAGAGTGGAATGATTTCAAGCTATTTGAAGAACCATGCTAAAAGCTCAAATATACCAAATTTTTTATACCAAATTCGTTGAAATGGCTGAAAGTCTGCTGAAGTAGTTGAAAATTACTTTATGCATCTGTCATGTAGGGGATTCAAAA